>NC_141940.1:81414250-81485261 GCF_057802395.1 Ceratotherium simum simum | reverse complement strand
ACCAAATTCTGTACACATTATGTTTAATCATCAATTCATCAGTGATCAGTCCATGTTAACAGAAGGTGAGTTATTATTAGGAAGCTACATAATTTGCACCAAAAATTGTTTAAAGCTCCTTTCATTAAATGCGGTTTACAACAATTCACAGGCTTCAAAGTTCGCCTTGCAAATATAAGTCAATTATCAGAAACCATTAATGCAATTGGGCTTTTCTATAAAAGTGGTCCCAAGGAAGTAGGAACCCTTTATTGTTTAATGAAGGCAATGAGGAGCCCAATAGCCTGAGCGGAGTCAGGCAGAGGTGCTGACCACAGGCCATCTTCTGATGGAAAGTGTTCACTTGGAGATGTCATGACCCGGCCTAGACGGGGTTCCAGAAGCGCAAACTCAAGGGTGTGTGCACAGGGCAGGTGACTCCCTGCTGCCCCTTGTACCTTCGCTGAGTGGGCAGGAGGTCCTGCTGAGGTGGGGCCCGCCAAGACAGAGGGACCGTCCAGCCAGGCGACACTCCTCTGCTCCTCCAAGGGACAGAGGTTGGGCTCCTTCGCCCCTGACACCTCACTCCCGCCATCTGCAGTGGAGATCTCCACACCAAGCCCATCACCCACCGCCTACCTCGTGCCGCCTCCTGCCCAGCACTCCTCCACACTGCAGAAAGGAGAGCTCCCCAGCGCTGAAAATACTGGAGGAAGGATCCAGAAACCTCCCAACCCCCCCACAAACCCCAGCTGCCTCCACTTCTGCACCAGGGACCCCGCCTCCTGTGTGCATGCCCCGGGGTCTCCAGCTCGCCGGCCCCTCTGCCACTCTAAGTGCCAGTCCTGTGCACATGTGGGCCTCCAAGGATAGAATGGAAACAGCTGGGGGGCGCCAGGAGGGGAGTCAGGGGTGGGGACCGATGTGTCCATGAGACGGAGAGCTGGAGTGGCCTGGCACTCTGCAGCCCTTGACTCTGCTCTCCCTGGATGACCGACAGCTCCTGGAAAAGATCTGCCTTCCTTTGAGGAGGTTTACCCTGTCCTGAGAAGCACATCACACGATCTAACATCTGTTTAAAAAAGAACAATAACATCTTTAACACCCGATGTGTCATGTCCCCAGAAGAATTCTCTGCTTCCCCATAAGACAGCGAGCAGCTAGGACCAAGTTCTGACCCAGGAAGGAGGGATGCTGAGGGCACAACTATCTCCCTCCACTGCTTCCTTCTCCTGATCTGTGGCCCTGATGGGGCTACAGCGTTGAGAGACTCCTGCAGGTGACAATGCTCAAGTGTTTGCCCACAGTATTACATTTCTTACAGTGTAGTGGTTAAAACGGGCTGCTAGTGGTCAGTTTTTCAGACGATTAGACTTGCAGAAATGTCTTTGGACAAAGAAGATTGTTTTCATCATCTCTGATTTTTAAAATCAATAACAATAATTATAATACTTCTTTTCTTAATCTCATTGGCATGCTAAAACAAACAAGTCACTGGGTTTTCACCAAATTGGCCAGCATTTATATTAAAACTTTAGGAATTATTGCTGTTTGAGGTAAACAAAGCATGTGGGAAGAACAATTACCCTCAGATAATATCTTCCTTGATAAATGTACAAAACACAGTTTTGAGCCATTTTAAGGGCCTGGCAAATCCAGTTTGAGTTCTACAATGGATCTTCCAAAGTAAAGGTTAAATTAGTAATTTTTTCTGAAGAGTTTGCAAGTAAATATTCATGTCGCCTTCATCAAATAGGTCTGGTGATTTAAATGAAGGTTGAGCTAATGATAAAAAGTTTTCAACAGACTGAGAAATATTAGGTAATGTACTTAAAAGGTTGCAAATTAAAGTAAAACCTGCCAATATCCTCTTTAAAACAGAGTCACAGCATTATTGTCAAGGTATAAGAAGAAATAGAAATGTTTCTAAAGACAATTCTTCAATTCTAAAGGACCTAACATGATATTCTAGAAGTCTCACAGTCTTTCACTCATCTAGATTTAAAATTGCTCAATTTATACTTTAAAGACTAATGAATCTGAGGCCCAAATATTCAAGGTCATTGTTTAATTGTTTTCATTGTTGCAAAATGCGTAGGTATACAGTGTGGCTGAAATCCATGAGTCTTGAAGAAGAAAAATATATAGAACTTATTTATCACTCTCACGGTGTGTTCTGACTTAATCCTACACATGTCCCAAGAATAAAGCCTCAAAGAATTCCATTCTATTCTTAGACATGACATCTTTGAATCATAATGAATATTCTCAAATTAGGCTCTAGTTAATAATTGTGTTCCTGATGCAAATAGCCAAGCAAAAAAAGGATCCATGCTTGATTAAATTGGGCTCATACCTTTATGTATAGATGGAAACCTGAGAAACAGAGTCTCTCAACACAATGGCAGAGATTCTCCTCTTAAATACTATCTTGACCTAAAGACAAGGAGGATGTTGGGGGTGGAGATTTGGGATTTGAGAAGGGGAAGAAGACAATTCTCATGGAGAAGGACATGGAAAATTTTGTCTGGCAAGACTTTGCAGGGCGCCTTAGAGAATGTTGCCTGAGGAGAGACAGAATTTTTTTTTATAGGATGGGCTCGTTTCTGCCTTTCCTATTGAAACAACTATTTGACATCCTATCACAGCCTCCATAGGACAGTGTCTAATTCCTGAGATGAATCTTCTAGTTTCAATTCTTTAGGAAGTTTGGGGGAGGTCCAAAGTATGACTGAGAAAATAATCGAGGTAAAGAAACATCTTTCAGGGTGGCCCATTTTGATCTCGCAGCCCCACAGGGTCCAAAGACTGAGGGTGGCCACAACAATTGAATTGGTGTGGAACTCCAGGCTCTTCCTCGCACCTGCATCCCTGGCTCTTTTGCCACCATCCACCACCATCTGAACCATTTCCCCTGCACTGGGGTCTGGTCTGGAAGGGACAGCATAGAGGTGGCCAGGAACTGGCCTCTCTGTGGTGGGGCTTGCCCCGAGGCAGGTGTGCAGGAGGTGGGGGAAGGGGTTGGCCTGTGACATGGCATCAGTGGTGGCAGCAGTGATTCAGAACTCAGAGATCACTCTCTCTCTCTCTGCGTCTCTCTGTCTCACTCTGTCTCTGTCTCTGTCTCTGTCTCAGGGACCAGAGGAGAGGAGGGGGGCACGCCCTGCCAACCTCGCCTACCTCTCCAATGGGCTCTTATTTCTCTGGCTGCTCTGGGAGCCCTGCGGGCTTGGGTTTAACCTGTGAGCCCAAGGGTGCATGCCTGGCTGCCAGGGCTTTTGGCGGTCCTCGGGGGTCCTCAGTGAAGGCCGTGCCCTCCTGCGAGGCTCTGACTAGCTGGAGTGCTCTCTCTTGCCTGTCAGGTGCAAGTGAAGAAGGAGCACTGCCGATCTTGACTTGGCTTCAGCTGTTGTCTTCCTCCCATCCCCCCACTTCCACTCAACAGGCAGCCACTTCCCTTCTTTGGAAGCAGTGGTCTGGCCCTGGGGACCAGTGGCGGACTGGGGCACAAGGTAAAGGCTCTGCCTCGGACAGCTGCTTCATCCCAGTCCTCATTTCTTCCTGGAAAGACAGAACCATGGCCTCATCCCATGCCCGCACTTTTCGACTCCAGCCAGGTGGAGGAAAGGCTCTGTGGAGTCAGGAGGGCTGAGACAGGCATATGGCAAAGCAGTGATTGTGGTCCCAGCAGGCCACAGGCCTAGGGAGCCGGGGCCACACTGGGCAAGCCCTTCTGGTGACAGGTCCCAACCTATTCTCTGGGGTCAGGAAGGCCTGCCCTTCCAAGTGCCCAAGGTTAGAGTTAACCTAACTTTAACTGTAACCTAACCTAACGCCTAAGCCAACTCTATTCATAACTCAAGCCCTAACCCTAACTCTAGCACTAACCTGCATAGTAATCTTAAGTCGAAACCAGAACCCTAACCTTAAATCCAACCCTAACCAAACCCGAATCCTAAATCTACACCGAATGTTAACCCTGACCCAAACCCTAACCTTTACCAAAACCCTCACCCTTACTGCAAACCGAACACTAATGGAAACCCGAGCCTCAACGGTAACTCTAAACGGTACCCGAAACCTAATCATAACCCTAACCAGAGCCTGAATTGTGACTCTAAACTGAAACAGAACCCTAACCCTAACCTCAAAGCTAACTTGAAAACTAAGTCTGTCCCTAATACCTAACACGAATGCAATACTAACTGTAAACTGAACCTGAGCCCTAACCTAAACCTAACCCAAACAGTATCCCTTAACCTAACCCAGAAACCTAACCCCAAACCTCACCACAGCAGTAAGAGTAACCTAACCTGATCATAACCCTAACCCTAAGCGGAACCCTAAACCTCACCTGAAACCTAACCCGATCCTGGACCTGAACTCTAACCCTAACCCTAAGAAGAAACCTCCAACCTAACCATAACCTGAACCCTAACCCCAAACCTAACCCTATCACTAACCCTAACCATAATAATAACATTAACACGAATCATAACCCTATCCATAACCTGAACTTTGTAAACCTAAGGCTAACCCTAATGCTAAACCTAAACATAACTCTAAACCTAACCTGAACCCTAACCCGTTACCTAACAAGAAGCCTATCCCTGACACTAAACCAAACCAGATCCCCAACTCAGACCTGACCCTAATGTGAACATTAACCATAACCTTAATTCTAAACCTAACCCAAATGATAAGCCTAACCAGAACTCTAACTAAACCCAACCCTAGACCTAACCAGAACCAGAATCCTAAAGCTAACACTAACCTAACCCTCACCCTATACTAACCCTAACTTGAGCCTTAACCTAATCCTAATCCTAAATCTAACTTGAACCCAAATCCTAACCTGAAATCTAACGCTAATCCTAACTGTAAACCTAACTGGAACCCTAACCCAAACCCCAAACCTAACCCTAAATCAAAACTTAACACTAACCTGAGCGCTAATGCTAACCCACATGAACCCTAACCTAATCCTAATCCTAACCTAAACCTAACCCTAACTCAAACCATAACCCAAACTCTAACCCTAACACTAACCAACACCGTCACCTTAAGCCTAACCTATACTCTAACCTAACCTGAACACTAACCCAAACCTAACCCTAAACTGAACCCAAACCCAAATACTAACCCAAACCCTAAACCTAATCTAACCCCAAACTGAACACTTACCTAACAAACACTAAAACTAAACCTAAACCTAAACCAAAGACTAGCCCTAAAACAACAAAACCTTAACCTGAACACTAACACTAAACCAAACCAGAACCCTAACCATAAGCCTAACATTAAACCAAACCAAATTGTAACTGTAACCAAAAGCATAAACCCACTCTAATGCTAACCTTTGAACCCGAGCCCTAACCTTAATCCTAACGTGAGCCCTAACACTAACCGAAGCCTAACCCCAACCTAACCCTAACCTGAATCCCCAACCCGAACTGAAACCGTAACCCCAATCTGAACACTAACCCTAATCCTACACCTAACCATAAACCTAACCTGAAACCGAACCTAACTCTTGCCTTAACCATAACCCAAACCCTAACAGTAACCCTAACCTAACACTGAAAACTAATACTAACCATAAACCGCACTTTTAAACACGAACCCCAACCCTAAACCGAACCCTAACACTAACCCCCTATCTGTAACCCTAATCCTAACCCTAACTCGAACCCTACCCTAACTCTAACATTAAGCCTAACCTGAACCCTAACCAGAACCCTAAAAATAGCTCTTACTCAAACCATAACCCTAAACTGAAACCGAGCCCTAACTCTAAACCAAACCATAACACTAACCTGAAACCTAACCCGAACCCTAAACATAACATGAACCCTAACCCTAGCCCTAACATTAAGCGTAATCTGAACCCTCATCTAAATCATAACTCTAACAGTTACCCAAACCCAAACCATAACCCGAGCCCTTACCTGAAAACTAAGCCTAAGCATAACTTGAACCCTAAATTTTACCCTAACCCTAACCCTACACAGAAGCAGAATGCAAACCCGAACCCAAACACTAACTCTCACCCTAAAACTAACCCTAACCCTAACACGAACACTAACCTGAACTCTACACCTATGCGTAACCTGAACCCTAACCCTAACCATAACCTAGCCCTACCACTAGCACTAACTTGAACCCAAACCCTAAACCTAAATCTAGCTCTAACCCTAACACTAACCCTAACCTGAGACCTGAACCACAACAATAAACCTATCCTTAAGTTAATCCTAAACCTAACTCGAATACACACCCCAGCAATAACCCTAAACCTAACCCAGACAGAACTCCTAACTCCTAAACCGAACATTAAACCTAATGTTAACAGAAAACCTAACCCAAACCCTCAACCTAAACCTAACTTGAATAATAACCCGACCCTAAACCTAAACTGTACCTGATCCGAAAAGCGAAACATAACACCGACACTAACTTGAACACTAACCCTAACACTAAACCAAACCTCACCCTAACCCTAATGTGAACCTTAAACCTAACCGGAACAATAACCACAACCCTAACACTAAACTCTAACACTAACCCTAACCCTAAACAAAACCGGTACCCCAATCCTAACCCTAACACTAACCAGACACCTAACCCACGCCCTAACCCCAACCCTAACCCTAACCTGACCTTAACCTTAACCCTAACCCTAAAAGAACCCTAACTTGAACCCAAAACCCTAACCTAACCTGATGCCTAACCCAACCTAACCCTAAGCCTAAACTGATACAGAAACCGAACCCTAACACTAAACCCAACACCAATCCAAATACTAACAATAACTCTAAACCCAAAGATAACCCTAAATCTAATGTGAAGCCTAACACTAACCTTAACACTAAACCTAATGTGACCACTGACCCAAACCCTGAACCTAACCATAAACTCTAACCCTAACCCTACACATAAAAGAAACCTGTAGTGAACCCAAACCATAACCCTAACCAGAAGCCTAACTCTAATGCTAACCCCAACCCCAACAGTAACACTAACCATAAACCTAAACCTAACCTGATAATAAACCTAATGCTAAACTGAAACCTAACACAAAGCTGGACCCGAACCCAAACCTGAACCCTAACAAGAACACTAACCCTACCCAGAACCTTAACCATAATCCCAACCCTAAACACAACACAAACCCTAAATCTAACCATAACATTGAGGCGAAAAATAACCCTATCGCTAACCTGAACCATAAACCTAACCCTAACACTAACCGTAAATGTAACCATACCGTAAACCTAACTTGAACCAGACACAAGCCACAATCCTAAACCTAACACTAACAGTAACCCTAAACCTAACCCTAACATGAACCCAAACCCAACCCTAACTATAACCTTAGCCCTAAGCAACACTAAACCTAACTGAACCATAACTTGAACCAGAACCTTAACCCTAACCCTAACCAGAACCAGCACCCATTCTAAAACTATCCCTAGGCCAAAACCTAACACTAACTCGTACCCAAACACTAACCCTAACCCTAACCCTAACCCGTACCCTAACCCTAACACTAACCCGTAGCTGAACCCAACCCTAACCAAACCATAACCAATCCCTAACCCAAAACCTAATGCTCAACTTAATCCGAAAACTAACCCTAAAACTAACCCTTACCCTAACATGAAACCTAACCTGAACCCTCACCTGAACTCGAATCATAGCACTAATTATAAATCTTAATCTAACTCGAACTCTAATTCTAAACCTAAACTGTACCCTAACCCTAACACTAACTCTAACTGTAACCTTAACCCTAACCCTAATCCTAACCAGAAACATAACCCTAAGCCTAACCATTACCCTAATCCGAACCCAAACCCTTCCTCAACCCGAAACCAACCCTAAACCGAACTCTAGCCCTAACACTGAACTGAACACTACCGCTAACCCTAACACTAACCCGAAAACGAAACCTAATTATGACACGAAAACTAACCCAAACGCTAACCCTAACCTGAACCCAACCAAATCCTAACACTAAACCTAGAACAAACCCTAAGCCTAACCATAAGTTGAACTCTAACAACAACCATAACCCTAACCAGAACCATAATGCTAACTCTAACCCTAAACCTAACACAGACCCTAAACCTAACCTTAACCTGAACCCTAACGCTATCCGTAACCCAAACCAACCCTAAACCTAACCCTAGCCTTAACACAAAGCCTAACCTTAACCCAAACCCTAACGCTAACCCTAACCCGAATCCAAACCCTAAGCCTAACCCAGCCCTAACTCTAACCCTAACTCTAACATGAAGCCTAACCATAACCCAACCCAACCCTAACTCGAAGCCTAACCCTAACCCGAACCCTAATAGTAACCCTAAACCAAACCCTAACCCTAACTCTCATTCTAATCATGACACTAAACCAAACCCTAAACCTAACCTAACACAAAGCATAACCCAACAATAACCCAAACCTAACCCGATCCAGAACCTGAACACTAACCCCAACCCTAATCTGAACACTAACCTCTCCCTAAACGTAACACTAACACTAAGCATAACCCTAATCATAACCCTAAACATAACCCGAAACCTAACCCTAACGCTAACCCGAACAACAACTTGAACCCTAAACCTAACCCGAAACCTAGAGCTAAGCCTAACCCGAACCCAACCCTAACCCTATACCTAACCATAACCCTAACACGAATATTAACTCTAACACTATAAGAAACCCTAACCCGAACCGTAGCACTAACCCTAACCCAACACCTAGTCCGACACTAACCCTAAACCTAACATGATCTCAAAGCTGAACCCTAACCCTAACACTAACCCAAACACTAAGCCTAACACTAAACCTAACCCTTACCATAACCTGAAACCTTAACCCTAACCCTACCCTGAAACATAATGCTAATTCCAGCCCTAATGCTAACCCTAATCCTAGCCCGAACCCTAACCCTGTCCCTAATCCAAACCCACCCTAACCCTAAACCTAGCACTAAATCTAACCCTAACACCAACCCTAAGGCTAAAGCTAACCCTAAAGGAGACATTAATATGAATACTAAAAATAACCCTAAACATAACCGTAATCCTAACCCTAACCTGAAACCAACTCTAACCCTAACCCTAGCCTTAACTCAAACCCGAAGCGAACGTCTAATGTTAAAGCTAACCGTAACCCGAACCCAAAACCTAGCCATAACCCTAATCCAAACACTAACCTTAAAACTAACCCTAACCCTAGCCCAAACCGTAACCCTTACCCTAACATGAACTCTAACCCTAACTCTAACCTGAAATCGAAACATAACACTAACCCTAACCCTAACGCTAACCCTAATCCTAACCTGAAACCTAACACTAATGGTAACAGTAAACCATAACCCTAACCTGAACACTAATGCTAAATCTAACCCTAACCCAAACCCAAATCCTAACTTGAACCTGAATCCTATCCCTAACGCGAACATGAACCCAACCCTACCCCTAAACCTTACCCTAACACTAACACAAACACTAAATCTAACCCAAACCCAAAACCTAACCCTAACCCATACCCTTAACCGATTCCTAACTGTAACCTTAATTCGAACACTAACGCTAAATCTAACCCTAACCTGAACCCGACACTTAACACTAACACGAACCCTATCCCTAACCCAAACACAAGCCCAACCCTACTCCTAAACCTTACTGTAATGCTAACCCAAACACTAACTCTAACCCTAACCCAAACCCGAACCCGAACCCTAAGCCTAACTCATACCCTAAACTGATCTCTAAACGTAACACTAAGCGCAAGCCTCAACCAAGCCTAACACTAACCCTAACCGGAACACTAAACGTAACCCTAACTCTAACCTGAACAATAACACTAACCTTAAACTAAACCTAACCTCACCACTCACCTGAAGTCTAACCATAACCCTACCCTAAACCTAAAACAAACCAGTACACAAACCCTAACCCTAACCAGAACTCTAACCCTAACCCTGACCCTAACCTAACCCCAACCCTAACCTAACACTAACCCTAACCTAAACACAAACCTGAACCCTAACCATTACCCTAACCTAACCCTAACCCTAACCAGAACTGCAACTCTAACCAGAACCCTAACCCTAATCCTAATGGTAAAGCAATGATAACTCTAATTCTAACCCTAACAGTAACCCTGACACTAACCCTAATAAGAGCCCTAAACCTAAGACAGAACTTAAACCTAACCCTAGCCCTAACCCTAATTCTAATGATAACCCGAACCCTAACCCAAACACTAACCTTAACTCTAAACCAAACCTGTACACAAACCCTAACCCTAAGCCTAACCAGAACCCTAACCCTAACCCCAGTCCTAACCAGACCCTAAACGTAACCCTAACCCAATAATCACCCTGACCATAAAACAAACCCTAACCCTAAAACTAAAGGTAACACAAACCATAACTGTAACCTCACCCAAACTATAACCCTAATCCTAACCATAATTCTAAACCAAACCTGAACTCGAACCCTAACCCTAACACTAATCCTAACCCGAATCCTAAGCCTAACCTTAACCCTAACCCAAACCCTAAACCTAACCCGATCCCTAACCCAAACCGTAACACTAACCTTAACCTGGAAGCTAGTAATGATTCACACTCAGATACAAAAATGTTTCTTTCTGTCAACTTACAAACCGAGAGAAGAAAGCGTGTTCTCTAAGGAATTTGAGAGTGTTCCTGTCTGTAGGAACTCCACGGCACTCTTTCCAAATCTCCTTTCGGAAGGTGATCACTAGCAGATGGAAGGAAGGGAGACGAGGCATGAAGTCTACTTCCAGGAATGGGTGTTATCCATAGTTTAACTCAGCTGTAGTAGTGATAGCCCCGCAGATACCAAGATGTTTCTTACCATCTTCTCACAAGGAGGGATAAGAAAGTGCCTTCTCTAAGGAATTTGAGAGTGATCCTTTGTCAAGGCCCTACACGGCCCTGTTTCCATACCTTCTTTAGGAAGGTGATCTTTTGGAGCTGGAAAGAAGGGATACTGGGAACATAGTAATTTCCAGGAATGGGAGTTATACTTAGTTTAGCTCAACTGTAGTAATGCCTGCCACTCAGATACAAACATGCTTCTAACCATCTACTTAGAATGTAGTATGAGAAAACACGCTCTCAATGGCTTATGAGTGAGATGCTGTCCCAAGGCACTACACAATCTTGTTTCCAAACCTGCTTTGAGAACGTGATCCTTAGGAACTGGAAGGAAGGGCTTGGACATGATGTTACTTCCACGAATGGGTGTCAACCATAATTTTACTCAGCTCTAGTAATGATTGTCACAAAGACAGACAGATGTTTCTTACCATATACTTACAAGCCAGGATAGGGATGTGCTTTCTCCAAGGAATGTGACTGAGATTCTCTCTGAAGGCCCTACATGGACCTGTGCAAAACCTTCTTTGGGAAGGAGATTCTTAGGTGGTGGAATGATGAGAAATTTTGCAAGACGTTACTTGCAGGTATGGGTGTTATACATCGTGAAATTCAGCTATAGTAATGACTGCCACTCAGATACAAAGATGTTTCTTATCATCTACTTATAAGATGGGACTAGAAAATGTGTTGCCTGAGACATTTGAGAGTGGTCCTGTCTCAAGGCCCTACACGGCCCTGTTTCCAAACCTGCTTTATGAAGGCGATCCTTAGGAGCTGAAAGGATGGGAGATTGGGCACAAAGTAATTTCCAGGAGTGGGTTTTATACTTAGGTTAGCTCAGCTGTAGCAATTCTTGCCACTCAGACACAAATCTGCTCCTAACCATTTACTTAGAATCTGCTATCAGTAAGTGTGCTCTCTATGGCTTGTGAGTGAGATTGTCCCAAGGCTCTACATGGTACTCGTTCCATACCTGTCTTAGGAAGGCGATCCTTATGTGCCGGAAGGAAGGGATATTGGGCATGAACATCATTCCAGGAACTGGTGTTATCAATAGTTTAACTCAGCTGTAGTAGTGATGCCACTCAGATAGAAAGATGTTTCTTACCACCTACTTACAAGCTGGGATAAGAAAGTGCCTTCTCTAAGGCATGCTCATGAGATTCTCTCTCAAGGTCCTACATGGCCATGTGCAAAACCTGCCTTGGGAAGGCGATCCTTAGGAGCTGGAAGGAAGACAGATTGGGCATGCAGTTACTATCAGGAATTGTTGTGGGCTGGCCTCATGGCTTAGCAGTTAAGTGTGCATGCTCTGCTACTGGCAGCTGAGGTTCGGATCCCGTGCATGCACCAACGCGCTGCTTCTCTGGCCATGCTGAGACCATGTCCCACATACAGTAACTAGAAGGATGTGCAACTATCACATACAACTATCTACTGGGGCATTGGGGAAAAAAAAAGGAGGAGGATTGGCAATAGATTTTAGTTCATAGCCGGTCTTCCTCAGCAAAAAAAGAGGAGGATTAGCATGGATGTTAGCTCAAGGCTGATCATCCCTACAAAAAAAATAAATTAAATAAAATAAAAAAATAAAAAATAAAAAGATAAAACAAAGGAATGGTTGTAATACATAGTTAAACTCAGCTGAAGTAATGAATGCCTCTCAGATACCAACGTGTTTCATACCGTCTACCTTCAAATCAGGAGAAGAAATTGTGTTCTCCAAGGCATTCGAGAGTGATCCTGCCTCAAGGCCCTACATGGCCTTGTTTATAAACCTGCTTTTGGGAGGAGATCTGTAGCAGCTGGAAGGGAGGGAGATTGGGCACAAAGTCATGTCCAGGAATGGGTGCTATACATAGCTTAGCTGAGCTGTGGTAATGATTATCACTCATATAGATACTTGTTCCTAGACATTTACCTACAAGGGTTCAGAAAGTACCTTACCGAAGGAGTACAAGATTCATTCTCAGGGCACAAAATATCATTATGATCTAAATCTGGTTCAGGTTTTTCACCATTACAAGATGGAAGGAAGAGAGTTTAGGCACAAATTTATTTACAGGAATTGGCGTTACACATAGTTTTGCTAAGCTGTAGGAATGATTGCCACTCATATACAAACTTGTGCATGGACTTCTACTCAGAAACTGCATCAGAAATTACATTTTCAAAGTAATGTGAGATTAATTCTCAGGTCCAGAAATGGCATTATTTTCCAAACCTGGTTGAGGAAGGTGATCCTTACAGCATGGGAGGAAGACAGATTATGCACAAAGATATTTCCAGGATTGGGTGATATACATAGTTTAACTTTGCTTTAATAATGATTGTCACTCATTTACAAACTTGTTCCTGCATATCTACATATAGGCTGAGATAAGAAAGTGCTTTCTCATAGCAATTTGAGATACCTCCTCAGGGTCCGAAATGACAATATGTTCCAAAATTGGTTTAGGTTGTTGATGCTTCCCTGACGGAAGGAAGAGAGATTGGGCACCGTTATTTTCAGGAATAGGTGATATATATTTCATCTCCGCTGTAGTAATGATTGCCGCTCATATTCAAACTTGCTCCTAGACATTTACTTACAAGCCAGGATCATAAATTGCTTTCTCAAAGAAATGTGAGATTCGTTCTCAACGCCCGAATTTGCATTATTTGCCAAACCTGGTTTCGGGTTGTGATCCTTACGTGATTGAAGGAAGCAAGATAAGGCACAAAGTTATTTCCAAGTATGGGTGTTATACATAATATAGCTCACCTCTACTAATGATTGAAACTCATACACCCACTTTTTCCTAGACATCTACTTAGAAGGCAGGATTAGAAAGTGCCTTCTCAAGGGAATATGAGATTTGTTCTCAAGGTGCGAAATGGCAATATGTTCTAAATCTTGTTTAGGTTTGTGATCTTTACGAGATGGAACAAAGAGAGATTAGACACACACTTACTTCCAAGAATGGGTGATATGTGAATATTACTTCAACTGTAGTAATGATTGCCAATCATATACAAACTTGTTCCTAGACATTTTTGTAAAAGCCAAGATCAGAACATTCCTTCTCAAATCAATGTGAGACTCCTTGAGGGCAGATATGGCATTATGGTCCAAATCTGGTTTAGGTTTGTGATCCTTACAAGATGGAAGGAAGAGAGATTAGGCAGAAAGTGATTTCCAGGAATGGGTGTTATACCTAGTTTGTCAGCTGTAGTAATGACTGTCACGCCTATAGAAACTTGTTCCTAGAGCTCTACTTAGAAGCCAGTATCAGAGTGTGTTCTCAAAACAATGTGAGATTCCTTCTAAAGGCCCAAATGGGCACTAAGTTCCAAACCTGGTTGACAAAGGTGGTCCTTACGAGCCAGAATGAACAGAGTTTGGGCACAAAGTTATTTCCAGGAATGGCTGCTAGTCACAGTTTAGCTCAGCTATAGTAATGATTGCCAATCATATACAAACTTGTTCCTAGACTTCTACTTAGAAGCAGGGATAAGAAGGTTCCTTCTGAAAGGAATATGAGGTTCCTTCTATTTTTTTTTTGTGAGGAAGATCAGCCTTGAGCTAATGTCCATGCCAATGCTCCTCTATTTGCTGAGGAAGACTGGCCCAGACCTAACATCTGTCCCGATCCTCCTCCACTTTATGTGGGATGCCACCATAGCATGGCCTGATAAGCAGTGCATTGGTGTGTGTCTGGGATCCAAAAGCAGGCCACCAGCAGCAGAGTATGCACACTTAACCACTACGCCATGAGGCTGGACCCTATCCAGTTTCTTCTCAAGGCAAGAAATAGCATGATATTCCAAAAATTGTTGAGCAAGCTGATCCTGATGAGATGAAGGAAGAGAAATTAGGCAGAAAGTGATTTCCAGGAATGGCTGCTATACATACTTTAGCTCCTGCAGTCATGATTGCCACTCATATGCAAACTTGTTCATAGAAATATACCTACAAGCTGGGAACACAAATGGCCTTTGCAAAGGAATGTGACATTCCTTCTCAGGGCCCCAAATCGCAGTATGTTCCAAACCTGGCTTAGATTTGTAATGCTTACTGGCTGGAAGGAAGAGAGGTTGGGCAGAATGATATTTTCATGAATGGGTTTTATACATAGATTAACTCAGGTGTAGTAATGATTGCCACTCATATACAAACTTGTTCCTAGACATCTACATAACCCCAGGATCAGAAAGTGACTTCTCAAGGGAATGTGATATTCCTTCTCAAGGCCTGAAACAGCAATATGTTCCAAACTTGGTCAAGGAAGGTGGTACTTACGAGCTGGAAGTTAGAGAGTTTGAGCATGAAGAATTTTTCCAGGAATTGATATTATTCATAGAATAGCTTAGTTGTACTAATGATTGCCACTTATCTAGAATCTTGTTCCTGGACATATACTTAGAAGCAGGGATCAGAAAGTGCCTTCTTAAAGGAATATGAGATTCCTTCTCAAGACCGGAAATGGCGATTTGTTCCAAATGTGTTTCAGGAAGGGGGGCCTTATGATCTGGAAGGAAGAGAGACTGGCACGAAGTTATTTTCAGGAATAGGTGTTATTCATTGTTCAGCTCAGTTGTAGTAATGATTCCCACTCATATACAAACTTGTTTCTAGGCATCTACTTAGAAGCTAGGATCAGAAATTTCCTTCTCAAGGTAATGTGAGATTCCTTCTCAAGGCCTGACATGGTATTGCATTTAAAACCTTGTTTAGGAATGGAATCCTTTAGAGCTGGAAGGAAGAGAGATGGGGTAGGAAGTTATTTTGAGGAATGGTTCTTATACATAGTTTAGCTCAGCTGTAGTGATGATTGCCTCTCATATACTAACTTGTTCCTAGACATCTACTTACAAGCTGGGACCAGAAAGTGCCTTCTCAAAGAATGTGATATTCCTTCCTAAGGCTCGAAACAACAATGTGTTCAAAACCTGTTTTAGAAATGTGAACCTTCAGACCTGGAAGGAAGAGAGATTGCGCATGAAGATATTTCCAGAAATGGGTGTTATACATAGTTTATCTCAGCTGTAGTAATGATTGCCACATATATACAAAGTTGTTTCTAGATATTTACTTATAAGCCCGGGTCAGAAAGTGCCCTCTCAAAGGAATTTGAGATTCAATATCAAGGCCCAAAACAACATTCTGTTACATACCTGTTTTAGGTTTCTCATCCTTACGAGATGGAAGGAAGAGAGATTGGGCATGATGTTATTTCCAGCAATGGGCGTTATACATAGTTTAGCTAAGTTCTAGTAATTATTGAAACTCATTTAGTAACTTGTTCCTAGAGCTCTACTTAGAACCCACGAGCTGAAAGTGCCTTCTCAAAGGAATGTGATATTCCTTCTCAAGGACCAAAATAGCAATATGTCCCAAACCTAGTTAAGGAAGGTGGACGGCATTTGCTGGAAGGAAGAGAGACAGAGCAGGAAGTTATTTCTTTCCTTGCTACTGGCAAATGTGGTTGAGCAGGGGTATTGTGTCTTTCCATTGGGAGGGCAGCCTCAGTGCAGGCAATGAACCAAAAAGAAGAAAAGGCACTTTCCACTATGATCCTCAAAAACTAAAAGAGAATGTTTTTCACCACAGATTATGTTGATTAGAGGGATACTATAGATATGGTCTCCAAGCTGCAGTGGAAAGTTTAAAAGCTCTCAGGGGTATATCCTCCTTAAACTTACTTGTAAGCAGAGTTAAGCAAGAACTTGCTGGCATTACAGGGGAGAGAATTCTATTATTTTGTGTGAGGAAGATCAGCCCTGAGGTAATATCTAATGCTGATCGTATTCTTATTTGCTGAGGAAGATTGACCCTGAGCTAATATATGTGCCCATCTTCCTCTAATTTATAAGGGAGACCACCAGAGCATGTTGTGGCAAACAGTGGGTTGCAGCATGTCTGGGGTAGATAAACCGCATACCCCAGGCCACCAAAGTGGAGTGTGCACACCCAACATCTTGCACCACCGGGCAGCCACCAGAGAGAAAATTCTTAAGTGATTGTCGTTAACATCAATGTTCAGAAAGGCAATTTTCAGGATAGCCCTCTACAGATGCAAGCAAGAATTTTTCTCCAGATGGGCCTTTCCTTTTATAGATGCTATAGATACTTTCTCCCAGCTGTACTGAAATTTTTAAACCTTTCATATGAAGATGTTACTTACATTTATTGGTTACCTGTGTTAAGCAAAAGTGTTCGTAATGATATGTTAGTGAGACCTTGCATGTAGATGGAACTGCAGTGTATTCAATTTCTCAAGATCATCCTAAACAGCTACAAGGAGGAGATTCTCTGAAGTGTCAAATTTCATTGAATGGATGGTAAGGAAAATCTGCAACACCTGTAGTGATAGATCTCATAGGAAGATGTTCCTGAAAGCTACTGGCAAACTTGGTTGATTAGCGGTGTTTTGTCATTCCATTGGGAAGAAAGCCTCAGTGCAGGCAATGAACGGCAAAGAGGAAAAGGCACTGAACCACATGATCCAAAAATCTACAAGGAAGACTTTCTCTGCACAGAGTACGTTCATATACTGGATGTTATAGATATTCTGTCCCAGCTGAGGTGGAAAGTTTAAAAGTTCTCAGAGGCAGAGCCTGCTGAAAGCTACTTGTAATCTGAGTTCAGTAAGGTCTTTCTTGCATTACATACGGAGAGAATTACTAAGTGAAGGTTGTTAACTGCAAAGATGGAAAGACAATTTTCAGGATAGTCCTATACAGATATTAACAAGAAATTTTCTCTACAATGAGCTTTCATTTTATAGATGTTATAGATACTCCCATCTCTCCTAAAATTTTAAAACCTCTCATATGAACGTATTACAAAAGATATTTGCAACTTGCATTAAGCAATAGTGTTGATAATGATATGCTAGTGAGACCCCGAAGGTAGACTGAACTAAAATGTATTTAATGCCACTCATGAATATGATTCTAAACAGTGAAAAGGTATTCTTCACAAGGTACTTTCCGTGAATGGATGCGATAGAGTTTCTTTCCCAGATGTGGTGACAAATGTAACATCTCATAGGAATGTGCTCCTAGTAGCAACTGGCAAAATAGGTTTACAGTGGTGTTTTGTCTTCATATTGGGGAGGATGCGTGAGTACAGCCAATGAACTGCAGAGATGAAAAGGCACTTTGCAGATGATCCTAAAAGGCTAAATTGACGTCTTTACCTCCACAGAGTACTTACATGGAATGTATGGTATAGATATTCTGTCCCAGCTGCAGTGGAAAGTTTAAAAGTTTTCAGAGGCATATCTGCTGAAAGCTACTTGCAATCTGAGTTCAGCAAGATCTTTCTGGCATTACATGGGAGCAAATTCCTAAGTGAAGGTCGTTAACTGCAATAGTGTGAAAGGCAAATTTCAGGATAGTTCCATGCAGATATAAACAAAAGATTTTATCCACACTGAACTCTCATTTTATGAATGTTATACACAATCTCTCACAGCTGTAGTGAAATTTTAAACCCTCTCATATGAAGACGTTACTAACAGATATTGGCAACCTGTGCTAAGAAATAGTGTTCATCATGATATGTTCATGATACCCTAAATGCAGGATGCACTGCAGTGTGTTTAAAGTCATTCATGAAGATAATCTTAAGCAGGTACAAGAAGAGGTTTCCTTCACGGTATACTTTCATTGAATGGATTTGATAGAGCTTCTTTCCGAGGTGTGTTGAAAAGTTGAAACTCTCATAGGAAGAGGTTCCTAATAGCTACTGGCAGAGGAGGTTTAGCAGTAGTGTTTTCTCTCTACATCATGGAGGAAACGTGAGTGCAGGCAATGAAATGCAAAGATGAAAATGCAATTGACAATATGATCCCAAGAAGCTAAAAGCAAGTGTTTTCCTCCAGAGAGTACTTGAATAGAATGGATGTGATAGATAGGTTCTCCTAGCTGCAGTGAAAAGTTTACAAGCTCTCAGAGGAAAATCGTCCTTAAAGATTCCTGCAAGGTGAGTTCAGGAAACACTTTCTTGCATTACATGGGATAGACAGCCTGAGTGAAGGTCGTTAACTGTAGTGATCTAAAGGCAATCTGCAGGAGGGTCCCATAAAGAGACAAGCCACAGATTTTCTCCACAATTCACTTTATTTTATGGATGTTATAGATACTCTCTCCCAGCTGCACTGAAATTTTAAAACATCTCAGATGAAGACGTTACTTACAGATATAGGCCACATGTGTTAAGCTATAGTGTTTATCATGATATGTTCGTGAGACCCGGAAAGTGGATTGAACTGCAGTGTATTAAATGTCTCTTCTCAAGATGATCCTAAACAGCTACTAGCAGCAGTTTCTCTGAAGAGTCAACTTTAATGGAATGGATGTTAAATGTAATCTGCAAAACCTGTAGTAATACTTTGAAAGCTCTCATAAGAAGATGTTTCTAACAGCTACTGGAAAAATTGGTTGAGCAGTGGTGTTTTGTCTCTACATAGGGAAGGAAACATCGTTGCAGGCAATGAACAGCAAAGAGGAAAAGGCAATTTACCGTATGATCCTAATACCTAAAAGTAGGAGTTTTTCTGCACAGAGTCTGTTCACAGAATGGATGTTAGAGATATTCTCTCCCAGCTACAGTGAAATGTTTAATAGCTCTCAGAGGATAATCCTCCTCAGAGATACTTCCAAGCTGAGTTCAGCAAACATTTTCTTGCATGTCTTGGGAGAGAGAGCCTGAGTCTATGTCGTTCTCTGCAAAGAGGGAAACGGCAATTTGCAAGATGATCCTATATAAATACAAGGAAGAGATTTTCTCCACACTTGATTTTAATTTTATGGATGTTATAGATACTTTCCCCTAGCTGCAATGAAACTGTAAAACCTCTCATACAAAGACGTAACCTATGGATATTGGTCACCCGTGTTAATCAATAGTGTTCGTCATGAGATGCTACTCATACCCCAAATGCACATTGAACTGCAGTAATTAAAAGACTCTTCTCAAGATGATCCTAACCACCTAAAAGCAGGAGTTTCTCTGAACGGTCAACTTTCATTGAATGGATGGTAATGATAATCTGCACCACCTGCAGTGATAGTTGGAATGCTGTCATAGGACATTGATACAAACAGCTACTTTCAAACTTGTTAGAGCAGTGGTGATTTGTCTTTCCATTGGGAAAGGAGCCTCCGTGTAGGTAATGAGCGGCAAAGAGGAAAAGGCATTTTCACATATCCTAAAATGCTAACTTTAAGAGTTTCTCACCAGAGAGTAGGTTCATGGAATGGATGTTAGAGAAATACTTGCCCCACTGCAGTGGAAAGTTTAAAACTTCTCAGAGGCAGTTCCTCCTGTATAATACTTGCAAGCAGTGTTCAGGAGGACCTTTCTTGCTTTACATGATTAAGAATTCCTGATTGAAGGTCGGTAACTGCTATGTTGGTAGAGGCAATTATCAGGATAGTCGTATACACATAGAAGAAAGAAATTTTATACATTTTGGACTTTCATTTTAGGGATGTTGTAGATACCCTTTCCCAGTTGTATTGAAATTTTAAATCCTCTCACATGAAGATGGTGCTAATAGATATTGGCCAGCTGTGTTAAGCAATAGTGGTCATCATGAAATGCTAGTGAGACCCAGAATTCATATTGAACTGCAGTGTATTTAAAGCCACTTAAGAAGATGATCATAAACACTTACAAGAGGTTTTCTTCACGGTGTACTTTCATTGAATGGATGGGATACAGCTTCTTTCCGAGCTGTGGTGAAAAGTGGAAACTCTCCTAGAAAGTTGGTCCTGACAGCTACTGGCAAAGTAGAATTAGCTGTGGTGTTTTCTTTTATATCAGGAAGGAAGGCTGAGTGCATGCAATGAACTGCAAAGATGAAAAGGCACTTTACAATATGATCCTAAAAAGCTAAAAAGAAGTGTTTTCCTTCACAGAGAACTTACATGGAATGGATGATATAGGTATTCTCTTGCATCTGCATTGCAAGTTTACAAACTTCAAAGGAGGATCCTGATTAAAGCTCCTTGCCAGCTGAGTTCAGCAAATACTTTCTTGCATTACATAGGAGAGAGAGCCTGAGTGACGGTCGTTAATTACAATGATGGAAAAGGCAATTTTCAGGAGGATCCTATACACATACCAGCCAGAGATTTTCTCCACACGACTTTCATTTTATGGATGTTACAGATACTCTCTCTCAGCTGTAGTGACAAGTTTAAGAGCCCTCCAAGGAAGATCTGACTTTCAGCTAGAGTGTTGTTGAGTTCAGAACAGGTGTTCTTTCATCATATTTGAGCGAAAGCCTGAGTGCAGGACATGAAGATAAATGATCGAAAAGTTCACTCATCAAGATGATCCTCAACAAATAAAATGAGTTTTTTTCCACCGTGTATGTTATTTCAATGGCGGCTATAGATATTTTCTTCCAGCAAGACTGAAAATTTTAAAAGCTCTCATGGGAAGATCTTACAGCTAATGGCAACCTTTGCTCAGTAAGAACATTCTCTCATATAATGTGAGAGAGAGCCTGAGTAAATGTCGAGAGCTGCAATGTTTGAAAAAGTACTTTTCAGTGCAGTTGCTAAACAGGTACAAGCAAGAATTTTTCTCCACACTGTGCTTTTCGTAAATGGATATTATAGATAGTCTCTTCCTTGTGTAGTGAAAAGTTTAAATCCTCTCATAGGAAGATGCTCCCTGACAGCTACTGGCAAACCGAGTTCAACGAGTACATTGTTTTGTTCCATGTAAGAGAAAGCCTGAATTAAAGATGTGAACTGCAACCTTTGAAAAGGGACCCCTCAAGACCATCATAAACTGATTTAACAAACAGGAGTTTTTCATCACACTGTACTTTCATTGAATGGATGTTACAGATAATCTGTACCAGCTGTAGTGAAAAGTATAAAAGGTCTCATTAGAGTATGTTCCCTATAGCTACTGGTAAGCTGAGTTCAGCAGAATTGGTCTTTCAATACATTGGATAGAAACTTGGGGGTAGACTGTTAACAGTTTATGTGTGATATAAGACAGGTGTCCTTTTTGAGATTACTCATATATTTGTGTGACATCACTAGCATTGCGTACATGTGATATCACACCCTTTGTTATGCGTGATGTGACACACTTGGCTATGGTTGACATTACACCCCTTGTGTGTGTGACAACATTCTCATTGTAGGTCACATCTCATCAACTGTGAGTGACATCAAACTTGTCATATATGAAACCATTATTATGTGTCGTTTCACTATTATGTGTGACATCACACCTGTGGAGTGTGACATCTCTATGATAGTGTGTTTGACATCATTATAATGGTGTCTGACATCGCTCTCATTTTGGCTGTGACATCGCTCTAATCGTTATGTGTGACATCACACCCATTTTGGGACATCGCACACTTTGAGAAGGATAAAACTAGGTTAGCCTGTCACATCTCTCAAATTGTGTGATACTCCCATTGTGTGACGACAGTCATATTGTTAACTTTGATGTGACATCCACAGCTGTAGCCCTAACCCTAACCCTAGCCCTCACCCAAACTCTATCCCTAACCCTAAACCTGGCAATAATCCTAAACCTAGCCCTGGCCCTAGACTTAGCCCTAACCCTAAACCTAGCCATACACCATACCCTAACCACAAGCCTAACCCTAGCCCTGGCCATAACCCTAATCCTAACTCTAACCCTACCATTAGCCCTAGCCCTAACCCTAACACTAGCACTAGCCCTAAACTTAACCCTAACCAAAACCCTAAACCTAACACTAACCCTAACCCACACACAATTGTTTTGATGTCAACATATGTGAATGTTGTCACACACAATGTCTGTGTTGTCATACACAAAAATGTGAATTATGTCACAAAAATGGTGAATGGTTTCACAAATGAGTGTGTTTTCACATACAAATGTGACCCTTGTCACACATACACAATTGGTGTGATCTCACACACACATTAAGTGATGTCAGAGACACAATGTTTGTGAAGGCACACAGCAACTTGGTGAAGTCACAGACAATGGGGGTGGTGTCTCTCACGAAAATGAGTATGATTTCACACAAAGAGTTACATAATACACAAACGTGGGATTCAAGTCAGAGTAAAATGTGAGCGGTATCACAGAGACCTGGGTGTTATTTTATACATAAGAGCAGATGTCACATCACAGAGGATAATATGACTGCCATCACACACAATGAGATTGATATCACACAGTTTGAGAGATGTGGTCGTCTATCCTAGTGTTATCTCACTCAAGGTGAGTGATGTCCCAAAATGGGTGTGATGTCACACATAACGACTGGAGTGATGTCAGACACAAAATGTGAAACATGTCACACACCCATGGAGTGATGTCAAACACTATCAGAGTGATGCCAAACTCAATTTGTGTGATGTCATACATAATACTGGGAGTGACACCACACATAATAATCGATGGGATATCATATGGTAATTAAGGTTGATGTTATACACAATTGTTATGATGTGACACACGATGAGGATGTCACACTCAAACAATTGATGTGATGTCACCAATAAGCATGTCATCATTCCCCGCAAAAGAGCGGGAGTGATATCACATGTACAAAATGGAAGTGATGTCACACTTTAATATGTGAGTTATGTCACTAGGGACATGTCACTGATGTCACGTAGTGGGAGTGATGTGCCACTATTGATGTGATGTCAAACATAGAGTGATGTTACACAGAAACATGTGAGTAATATCACAAAGGACACGTGATTGTCACACATGTGGGAGTGATGTCACACTATTTGTCTCATGTCATACAACACAACAGGGGAGATACCACACATAACAGGAATAAGTCACCCAAAATATATGAGTGAAATCACAGAAACACGATGGGAGTGATGTCACAACACTAGTAGACTGATGTCCTCAAGAATAATGTGACATCTCACAGAATATTGGGAGTGACATGACACTTAAAAATAGCCATTTCATATGGTAAATTCGACTGATGTCACACACAATCGATGTGAGGTCAACATATGTGAATGTTGTCACACACACAATAGGAGTGATGTCATATATAAAATTGTGAGTTTTGTGACCAAAAAGTGAATTGTATCACACTTATCACTTGGTGTGTTTTCACACACAAATATGAGCACTATCACACATACACCATTGGTGTGTTGTCAAACAGACATTGAGTGATGTCAGACACCATGGGTGTGAAGGCACACACCAACCTAGTGATGTCACGGACATTGGGAGTAGTGTCTCTAAGGAAAATGAGTGTGAATTCACACAAAACAATAAGAGTCACACAAAACACACAATATGGATTTAGAGTAACATGTGACAGAATTCACAGAAACCTGGGAGTGATTTCATATATAACTGCGGATGTCACATAAAAGTTAACAATATGACTGCCGTTACACAACAGATGTGATATGACACAATTTGAGAGATGTGAAGGCTAACCATGTTTTATCTTGCTCAAAGTGTGTGATGTCCCAAAATGGGTGTGATGTCACACATAATGATTGGAGAGATGACACACACAAAATGTGTGCAAAGTCACACACCATTGAAGTGATGTCAAACACTATCAGAGTGGTGTCACACTCAAGTGGTGTGATGTCATATATAATATTAGGAGAGACACCACACATAACAATGGCTTGATATCATATGAAAATTAAGGTTGATGTCACACATAAGTGATGAGATGTGACACACAATGAGTATGTTGTCACACACACAAGAGGTGTAATTTCACCCATAACCAAGTGTGTCACATCACACATAACAAAGGGTATGATATCACATGCACACAATGGGAGTGATGTCACAAGTTACATGTCACTGATGTCAGAGATAGCCATGGGAGTGATGTCACACTATTGATGTGATGTTACCCAAAACATTGGGAGTGATGTCACAAATATATTAGTAATCTCACAAAGGACACATGACTGATATCACACATAAGCTGTTAACAGTCTACCCTCAAGTTTCTATCCAATGTATTGAAAGACCACTTCTGCTGAACTGAGCTTGCCAGTAGCTATAGGGAACATACTCTAATGAGACCTTTTATACTTTTCACTACAACTAATACAGATTATCTGTAACATCCATTCAATGAAAGGACAGTGTGATGAAAAACTCCTGTTTTTTAAATCTGTTTATGATGGTCTTGGAAAGTCCCTTTTCAAAGGTTGCAGTTCACATCTTTAATTCAGGCTTTCTCTTACATGGAATGAAAGAATGTGCTCATTGAACTCAGATTGCCAGTAGCTGTTAAGGAGCATCTTCCTATGAGAGGGTTTAAACTTTTCACTACACAAGGAAGAGAATATCTATAATAACCATTTATGAAAAGCACAGTGTGGAGAAAAACTCTTGCTTGTAGTGTTTAGCATCTGCACTGAAAAGTACTTTTTCAAACATTGTAGCTCACGACATTTACTCAGGCTCTCTCTCACATTATATGAGAGAATGTTCTTACTGAGCATTAGCTGTTGCCATTAGCTGTAAGTCAGATCTTCCCATGAGAGCTTTTAACCTTTTCACTCTTGCTGGGAGATAATATCTATAATGTCAATTGAAATAACATACATGGTGGAATAAAAACTCATTTTAGTTGTTGAGGATCATCTTGATGAGTGAACTTTTCAATCATTGATCTTCATGGCCTGCACTCAGGCTTTCGCTCAAATATGATGAAAGAACACCTGTTCTGAACTCAACAACACTCTAACTGAAAGTCAGATCTTCCTTGGAGGGCTTTTAAACTTGTCACTACAGCTTGGAGAGAATATCTGTAACATTCATAAAATGAAAGTCAAGAGGGGAGAAAATCTCTGGCTGGTATGTGTATAGGATCCTCCTGAAAATTGCTTTTTCCATCATTGTAGTTAACGACTGTCACTCAGGCTCTCTCTCCTATGTAATGCAATAAAATATTTGCTGAACTCAGCTGGCAAGGAGCTTTAAGCAGGATCCTCCTTTGATAGTTTGTAAACTTGCACTGCATCTGCAAGAGAATATCTGAAACGTCCATTCCATGTAAGTTCTCCGTGGAGGAAAACACTTCCTCTTAGCTTTTTAGGATCATATTGTAAACTGCCTTTTCATAATTGCACTTAATTGCATGCAGTCAGGCTTCCTTCCTGATGTAAAGGAGAACACCCTTGCTACCTTCTTCGCCAGTAGCTGTTAGGACCACCTTTCTAGGAGAGTTTTCACTTTTCATCACAGCTCGGAAAGAAGCTGTATTCCATCCGTCAATGAAAGTACACCGTGAAGAAAACCTCCTCTTTTTAAGTGTTTATGATCATCTTCTTAA
This sequence comes from Ceratotherium simum simum, assembly GCF_057802395.1. NCBI lineage: Eukaryota > Metazoa > Chordata > Mammalia > Perissodactyla > Rhinocerotidae > Ceratotherium > Ceratotherium simum. The sequence goes on along the minus strand of NC_141940.1, from coordinate 81,459,044 downwards.
GTGTCTTTACATACACTGCATTTCAATCTAAATTCAGTGTTTCACTAGCATATCATGATGACCACGATTGCTTAACACAGCTTGCCAATATCTCTTAGTAACATCTTCATGTGAGAGGATTTAAAATTTCAGTATAACTCAGAGAGGGTATCTATAACATCCATAAAACGAAAGTCCAGTATATATAAACTTTCTTGCTTCTATGTGTATATGACTATCCTGATAATTGCCTTTACCAACATTGCAGTTAATGGCCTTAAATCAGGAATTCTTTCCCATGTAAAGCAAGAAAGTTCTTGTTGAACTCTGCTTGCAAGTACTTTACAGGAGGACTGCCTCTGAGAGCTTTTAAACTTTCCACTGTAGTGGGGCAAGTATTTCTCTAACATCCATTCCATGAACCTACTCTCTGGTGAGAAACTCTTAAAGTTAGCATTTTAGGATATGTGAAAATGCCTTTTCCTCTTTGCCGCTCATTACCTACACGGAGGCTCCTTTCCCAATGGAAAGACAAATCACCACTGCTCTAACAAGTTTGAAAGTAGCTGTTTGTATCAATGTCCTATGACAGCATTCCAACTATCACTGCAGGTGGTGCAGATTATCATTACCATCCATTCAATGAAAGTTGACCGTTCAGAGAAACTCCTGCTTTTAGGTGGTTAGGATCATCTTGAGAAGAGTCTTTTAATTACTGCAGTTCAATGTGCATTTGGGGTATGAGTAGCATCTCATGATGAACACTATTGATTAACACGGGTGACCAATATCCATAGGTTACGTCTTTGTATGAGAGGTTTTACAGTTTCATTGCAGCTAGGGGAAAGTATCTATAACATCCATAAAATTAAAATCAAGTGTGGAGAAAATCTCTTCCTTGTATTTATATAGGATCATCTTGCAAATTGCCGTTTCCCTCTTTGCAGAGAACGACATAGACTCAGGCTCTCTCTCCCAAGACATGCAAGAAAATGTTTGCTGAACTCAGCTTGGAAGTATCTCTGAGGAGGATTATCCTCTGAGAGCTATTAAACATTTCACTGTAGCTGGGAGAGAATATCTCTAACATCCATTCTGTGAACAGACTCTATGCAGAAAAACTCCTACTTTTAGGTATTAGGATCATACGGTAAATTGCCTTTTCCTCTTTGCTGTTCATTGCCTGCAACGATGTTTCCTTCCCTATGTAGAGACAAAACACCACTGCTCAACCAATTTTTCCAGTAGCTGTTAGAAACATCTTCTTATGAGAGCTTTCAAAGTATTACTACAGGTTTTGCAGATTACATTTAACATCCATTCCATTAAAGTTGACTCTTCAGAGAAACTGCTGCTAGTAGCTGTTTAGGATCATCTTGAGAAGAGACATTTAATACACTGCAGTTCAATCCACTTTCCGGGTCTCACGAACATATCATGATAAACACTATAGCTTAACACATGTGGCCTATATCTGTAAGTAACGTCTTCATCTGAGATGTTTTAAAATTTCAGTGCAGCTGGGAGAGAGTATCTATAACATCCATAAAATAAAGTGAATTGTGGAGAAAATCTGTGGCTTGTCTCTTTATGGGACCCTCCTGCAGATTGCCTTTAGATCACTACAGTTAACGACCTTCACTCAGGCTGTCTATCCCATGTAATGCAAGAAAGTTTTTTCTGAACTCACCTTGCCAGAATCTTTAAGGACGATCTTCCTCTGAGAGCTCGTAAACTTTTCACTGCAGCTAAGAGAACCTATCTATTACAATCCATTCAATGCAAGTACTGTGTGGAGGAAAACTCTTGCTTTTAGCATCTTTGGATCATATCGTCAATTGCATTCTCATCTTTGAATTTCATTGCCTGCACTCAGGAATCCTCCATGATGTAGAGAGAAAACACCACTGATAAACCGACTCTGCCAGTCGCGATTAGGAACACCTTCCTGTGAGAGTGTACACGTTTCACCACAGCGCAGAAAAAAAGCTCTATCACATCCATTCAATGAAAGTAAACCGTGAAGATAACTTCTGCTTATAACTGTTTAGGATAATCTTCATAAGTGACTTCAAATACACTGCAGTTCAATCTGCATTCAGGGTCTCACTACCATAACATGACAAACACTATTGCTTAACACAGGTGGCGAATATCTGTTAGTAACATCCTCATTGGAGAGGTTTTAAAATTTCAGTATGGCTGGGAGAGAGTATATATAACATTCATAAAATGAAAGTCCAGTTTGGAGAAAAGCTTTTGTTTATATCTGTATAGGATTATCCTGAAAATTGCCTTTTACATCATTGCTGTTAACGACCTTCACGTAGGAATTCTCTCCTTGTAATGTAAGAAAGTTCTTGCTGAACTCAGCTTGCAGGTATCTTTAAGGTGCACCTTCCTCTGAGAGCTTTTAAACTTTCCATTGCAGCTAGGAGAGAATATCTATAACATCCATTCCATGAACGTACTGTGTGGTGGAAAAGTCTTCCTTTTAGTTTTTTGGATCACATAGTAAAGTGCTTTTTCCTCTTGGCCATTCATTTCTTGCACTGAGGCTTCTTTCCCACAGGAAAGAGAAAACACCACTGCTCAACGAAGTTTACCAGTAGCTGTTTGAAACATTCCTAGGAGAGTTTTCAAACTATCACTACATGTGGTGCAGATTATCATTACCCTCCATTCAATGAAAGTGGACTCTTCAGAGAAACTCTGCTTGTAGCTGTTTTGGATCATCTTGAGAAGAGAATTTGAATACACTGCAGTTCAAACTGCATTCAGGTTCTCAGTAAAGTATCATAACGAACACTGTTGCTTATCACAGTTGGCCAATATCTGTAAGTAACATCTTCATGTGAGAGGTTTTCAAACGTCAGTACAGCTGGGAAAGGTATATATAAATCAATGAAATGAAAGTCAGGTGTGGAGTATATCTTTTGTGTGTATCTGTATAGGACTATTCTGAAAACTGCCTTTTCCAACATTGCAGTCAGTAAGTAACCTTCACCCATGCTCTCTCTCTCAAGTCAGGTAAAAAACGTTTTCTGAACTCAGCTTGGAAGTATCTTTAAGGAGGCTCTCCCTGTGAGAGCTTTTAAACTTTTCACTGCAGCAGGGAGCGAATGTCTATCACATCCATTTCATGAATGCAGCCTGTGGAGAAAAATTCTTTCTTTTAGCCTTTTAGGATCATATGGTAATGTGCCTTTTCCACCTTGTCATTCATTGCCTGCACTGAGCCTCCCTTCCCAATGGAAATACAAACCACCCCTGCTCAATGACGTTTTCCAGTAGCCATCAGGAGCATCTTAGGAGAACTTTCAAACAATCACTACAGGTGGTGCAGATTATTGTTATGATGAACTCAATGAATGTTGTTGCTTCAAAGAGACTCCAGCTTGTGGCTGTTAAGGATCATCTTGAGAAGAGACTTTTAATAGACTGCAGTTCAAACTGTATTCAGAGTCCCACTAACATATCATGATGAACCATATTGCTTAAGACAGGAGGCCAATATCTGAAAGCAACATCTTGACCTTAGAGGTTTTAAAATTTCAGTACTGCTGGGGGAGCAGTCAAGTTTGCTGAAAATCTCGTGCTTGTATCCGTGTAGGTTCATCATGCAAATTGCCTTTTCCCTCATTGCATTTAATGGCCTTCACTCAGCTCTCTCTCCAAAGTAAAGCAAGAAAGCGTTTGTTAAACTCAGCTTGCAGGGACCTTTGAGAATGATCTTCCTCTGAGAGCTTTTAAACTTTTCACTGCAGCTGGGAGAACTTATGTATTATATACATTCCATGTAAGTACCATGTGGAGGAAAACACTTGCTTTTAGCTTCTTGGGATCATATTGTCAATTGCATTTTCATCTTTGCATTTCATTGCCTGCACTCACGTTTCCCCCATGATGTAGAGAGAAAACACTACTGTTAAACATACTCTGCCAGTAGCTGTTAGGAACACTTTCCTATCCGAGATTCATCTTTTCAACACATCTTGGAAAGAAGCTCTATCAAATCCATTCAATGTAAGTATACCGTGAAGAGAACCTTTTCTTGTACCTGCTTAGGATTATCTTCATGAATGACTGTAAACACACTGCACTTCAGCCTGCATTTAGGGTATCATTAGCATATGATGATGAACACTATTTCTTAACACAGGTTGCCAATATCTGTTAGTAACATCTTCATAGGAGAGGTTTTAAAATTTCAGTACAGCTGGGAGAGAGTGTCTATAACATCCATAAAATGAGAGTTCAGTGTGGAGAAAATCTCTTAGTTGTATCTGTATAGGACTATCCTGAAAATTGCCTTTTCCACCATTGCATTTAACGACCTTCACTTAGGAATTTGCTCCCATGTAATGCAAGAAAGATCTTGCTGAACTCAGATTGCAAGTAGCTTTCAGCAGATATGCCTCTGAGAGATTTTAAACTTTCCACTGCAGCTGGGACAGAATATCTATACCATACATTCCATGTAAGTACTCTGTGGAGGAAAAGACGTCCCATGAGCTTTTTCAGATCATCTTGCAAAGTGCCTTTTCATCTCTGCAGTTCATTGCCTGCACTCAGGCATCCTCCCCAATATGAAGACAAAACACCACTGTAAACCTGTTTTGCCAGTTGCTGCTAGGACTACATTCCTATGAGAAGATAAACTTGTCATCACATCTGGGAAAGAAACTCTATCACATTCATTCACGGAAAGTACCGTGTAAAGTAAACCTTTTCTTTTCACTGTTTAGAATCATATTCATGAGTGACAATAAATACATTTTAGTTCAGTCTACCTTCGGAATCTCACTAGCATATCATTATCAACACTATTTCTTAACGCAGGTTGCAAATATCGGTTAGTAATACCTTCATATGAGAGTTTTTAAAATTTCAGGAGAGATGGGAGTATCTATAATATCTATAAAATGAAAGTTCATTGTAGAGAAAATTTCTTTGTAATATCTGTATAGGTCTATCCTGAAAATTGCCTTTCCATCTTTGCAGTTAACAACCTTCACTTAGTAATTCTCTCCCTATCTATATCTATATCTAAAACATCCAGTACATGAACGTACCCTGTGCAGAGAAAGTCTTCCTTGTAGATTTTTGGACATGTGGTTCAGTGCCTTTTCCTCTTTGCCATTCATTGCCTGAACTGAGGCTTTCTTCCCAATGGAATGACAAAACACTGCTAATCAACCAAGTTTGCCAGTAGCTTTCAGCAACATCACCCTATGACAACTATCACTACAGGTGGTGCAGATTATCGTTACCATCCGTTCAATGAAAGTTGATTCTTCAGAGATTCTCCCCCTTGTATCTCTTTAGGATCATCTTGAGAATTTGAATAGACTGCAGTTCAATCTACATTCAGGGTCTCACTAGCATATCATGGTGAACAGTTTTGTTTAACACAGGTACCCAATAATTGTAAGTAACATCTTCATATGAAAGGTTTTAAAATTTCAGTACAGCTGGGAGAAAGTATTTATAGCACCTCTAAAAGGAAAGGCCAGTGTGGACAAAAATTCTTGCTTGAGTTTGTAAATGACTATCCTGAAAATTGTCTTTCTGAACATTGCTCTTAACGACATTCACTTAAGAATTTTCTCCCTGGGGCCTGCCTGGTGGTGCAAACAGTTGGGTGTGCAAGTTCCACTTTGATGCCTGGGGTTTGCAGTTTCCCAACCCCGGGCACGCACCAATGCACTGCTTGCCATGACATGCTGTGGTGACTGCCCATATAAAATAGAGGAAGATGGACACTGGTGTTAGTTCAGGGTAAATCTTCCTCAGCAAAAAAGAGGAGGATAAGCCTCGGATGTTACCTCAGGGCTGATCTTCCTCACAAAAAAGAAATAGAATTCTCTCCCATGTAATGACAGCAAGTTCTTGCTTAACTCTGCTTTGCAAGTAGGTTTTAGGAGGATGTACCCCTGAGAGGGCTTTAAGGAGGTTTAAGGTGGTTCTAGCCCATAGAGCTTTTAAACTTTCCACTACAGTTGGGAGACAATATCTATAGTATCCATCTAATCAACATACTCTGTGGTGAAAAACATTCTCTTTTAGTTTTTGAGGATTATAGTGGAAAGTGCCTTTTCTTCTTTTTGGTTTGTTGCCTGCACTGAGGCTGCCTTCCCAATGGAAAGACAAAATACCACTGTTCAACCACATTTACCAGTAGCAAGAAAGGAAATAACTTCGTGCCAACTCTCTCTTCCTTCCAGCAAATGAGGTCCGCCTTCCTTATCCAGGTTTGGGACATATTGCTATTTTGGGCCTTCAGAAGGAATATCACATTCCTTTCAGAAGGCACTTTCTGATCCCGTGTTCTAAGTAGAGCTCTAGGAACAAGTTAGTAAATGAGTTTCAATGATTACTAGAACATAGCTTAACTATGTATAACACCCGTTGCTGGAAATAACTTCATGCCCAATCTCTCTTCCTTCCATCCTGTAAGGATCAGAAACCTAAAACTGGTATGTAACAGAATTCCCTAACACTAGACCTAAACCTAAGCCTTTCCTAAACCCTAATCATAACGCTAACCATACCCACGACACTCACCCAAACACTAAACCTACCCCAAGCATAACCCTAGCTCTAGCCCCAAGCCTAGCCCTAAGACTAACCCGAAGCCTATTCCTAACCCAACCCCAGGCCCTAACACTAACCCTAACCACAACCAAAACTAAAACTGCTACACGTTTCCCTGATAGTTAGTGATTTTGAACATCTTTTCATGTGACTGTTGGCCATCTGTATATCTTCTTTGGAGAAATGTCTGTTCAGGTCTTTTGCCCATTTTTTAATTGGGTTGTTAGCTTTTTTGTTGTTGAGATGCATGAGTTCTTTATATATTTTGGAGATTAAGCCCTTATCAGATGTATGATTTGCAAATATCTTCTCCCAATTGTTAGGTTGTCTTTTTGTTTTGTTGATGGTTTCCTTTGCTATGCAGAAGCTTTTTAGTTTGATGTAGTCCCATTTGTTTATTTTTTCTATTGTTTCTCTTGCCCGGTCAGACATGGTGTTTGAAAAGACGTTGCTAAGACCGATGTCAAAGAGCGTACTGCCTATGTTTTCTTCTAGAAGTTTCATAGTTTCAGGTCTTACATTCAAGTCTTTAATCCATTTGGAGTTAATTTTTGTGTATGGTGTAAGGTAAGGGTCTACTTTCATTTTTTTGCATGTGGCTATCCAGTTTTCCCAACACCATTTGTTGAAGAGACTTTCTTTTCCCCATTGTATGTTCTTGGCTCCTTTGTCAAAGATTAGCTGTCCATAGATGTGTGGGTTTATTTCTGGGCTTTCGATTCTATTCCATTGATCTGTGTGTCTGTTTTTGTGCCAGTACCATGCTGTTTTGGTTACTATAGCTTTGTAGTATATTTTGAAATCAGGGAGTGTGATGCCTCCAGCTTGGTTCTTTTTTCTCAGGATTCCTTTAACTCTTCGGGGTCTTTTGTTGTTCCATATAAATTTTAGGATTCTTTGTTCTATTTCTGTGAAAAATGTTGTTGGAACTTTGATAGGGATTGCATTGAATCTATAGATGGCTTTAGGAAGTATGGACATCTTAACTATGTTAATTCTTCCAATCCAAGAGCACGGAATATCTTTTCATTTCTTTGTGTCTTCTTCAATTTCTTTCAGCAATGTTTTATAGTTTTCGGTGTACAGATCTTTCACCTCTTTGGTTAAGTTTATTCCTAGGTATTTTATTCTTTTTGTTGCAATTGTAAATGGGATGGTATTCTTAATTTCTCTTTCTGCTACTTCGTTGTTAGTGTACAGAAATGCAACTGATTTTTGTATGTTGATTTTGTATCCTGCAACATTACCATATTCGTCAGAATGGCTATAATTAACAAGACAGGAAACAACATGTGTTGGAGAGGATGTGGAGAGAAGGGAACTCTCATACACTGCTGGTGGGTATGCAAACTGGTGCAGCCACTATGGAAAACAGTATGGAGATTTCTCAAAAAATCAAGGATAGAACTACCATATGATCCAGCTATTCCACTGTTGGGTATTTATCCAAAGAACTTGAAAACAGCAATTTGCAAAGGTACATGCACCCCTGTGTTCATTGCAGCGTTATTCACAATAGCAAAGACTTGGAAGCAACCTAAGTGCCCATCAAGGGACGAATGGATAAAGAAGCTGTGGTATATATACACAATGGAATACTACTCAGCCATAAGAAACGATGAAATCCAGCCATTTGTGACAACATGGATGGACATTGAGGGTATAATGCAAAGTGAAATAAGTCAGAGGGAGAAGGTCAAATACCGTATGATTTCCTTCATTAAGTAGTAGATAATAACAACAATAAACAAACACATAGGGACAGAGATTGGATTGGTGGTTACCAGAGGGGAAGGGGGGAGGGAGGAGGGTGAAAGGGATAATTCGGTACATGTGTGTGGTGATGGGTTGTAATTAGTATTTTGGTGGTGAACATGATGTAATCTATGCAGAAATAGAAGTACAATGATGTACACCTGAAATTTTTACAATGTTATAAACCAATGTTACTGCAATAAACAAAAAATTAAAAAAAATATTCAGTTAGAAAAAACAAACAAACCAAAAAAACAATATGTCGTTAAATCTCAGATTTACTTCCATGGAAAAAAAAAAAGAAGATGTGGTATATATATATATATATATATATATATATATATATATATATATATATATACACACACAATAGAATACTACTCAGCCATAAAAAAGACAAAATTGTCCCATTTGCAACAACGTGGATGGACCTGGAGGGTATTATGTTAGGCGAAATAAGCCAGAGAGAGAAAGACAAACACAGCATGATTTCACTCATATGTGGAAGATAATTAACACACAGACAGAGAGAACTGTTTGGTGGTTACCAGGGGCAAGGGGGTTTGGGAGGTGGGCACAAGGGGTGAAGAGATGCATTTATATGGTGACTGACAAACAATAATGTATAACTAAAATTTCACAATGTTATAAACTATTAAGACATCAATAAAAAAAGAATTTTACAAAAAAAAAAAAAACTGCTACACGTACCCGTAACCTCAGCTTAACCCAACCCTCACCCTAAACCTGGCCCTATGCCAAACCCTAACCTTAAGTGTAACGATAACCTTAACACTTGCCCTAGACATAACCCTAACCCAGCCCTAGAACGGACACTTTCCCTATCCCTAACCCTAACCACAGACCTACCCCTAGCCCTAAGCCTAAACACAGCCTTAACCCTAGTCCTGGCCCTAACCCTAACTCTACCATTAAACTTATCTCAACCCATAGCCACAACATTAAAGCTAATGCTAACCCTAACCATGACCCTAAATCTACCTCTCCCATTACCAACCAATAACCCAAGCCTTAACCCTAAACCTAACAGTACCCCTCCACTAAATCTAACAATAACCATAATCCTGAACCGAACAGTAATCCTAGCCATAGCCCTAACCATAATGCTAGACCTAGAACTAACCCTAATCCTAACCCTAACCCTACCCCTAACCTGAACCCTAACACTAACCATAATGCTCAATGTAGCCCTAGCCATAACACCAACACTAACCTGAACCATAGCCAAAAGCCAACATCTACCACTAACCGTAACCCTAACCCTAAACGGAGTATTAATCCTAACCCTAAACCAAATCCTATCCATAAATCTAACCCTAACCCTAGCCTTAGTGCTATCACTGACATAACTCTAAAGTTAACCCTAACCCTAAATCTAATCCGTAACATAACCCTAACCATAGCCCAGGCCTAATACTAAGCCTAACTCTAACCCTAACTCTAAACCGAACCTTAACCCTTAACCTGAATGCTAACTCTAACCGAACCAGAACCCAAACACAAACTTGAACCAGAACCCTTTCCTGAACTCAAACCCAAACCAGAACACTAACCTGAACCCTAACTCTGACCCTAAAACTAGGACTAACACTAAACATACACTTAACCCTAACAGTAGCCCTAACCCTAACCCTGACCCTAGCTCTAACCCTAGATGTAGCCCTAACCCTAGACCTAGCCCTAACCAGAACAGTAACCTTAACGCTAACCCTAGCCATAACACTAGGACTAGCCCTACTTCTAGACCTAACACTAGCCCTAGACTAGCCCTCACCCTAAGTCTAGGGCTAACAGTAGCCCTAGCCCTAACCCTAACCTTAGTCATAGCCTTAGACCTAACCCTAGAATTAACACTAGCCCTAGACCTAGCCCTAAAACTAATACTAGCTATTGCCCTAGCCTTAAACTTAGCAGTAAACATAAGCCTAAACATAGCCCTAGCCATAACCCCAACCATAACCCTAACCATAACCATAGCACAAACCCTAACATTAACACTAAACTTAGCCCTAAGCCTAGCCCTAGGAAGAACCCTAAACCTAACCCTAACCCTAGTCCAAACCCTCACCCTAACCCTAGACATAACACTAGGACTAGACCTAGCTCTAGAACTAACACTAGTTCTACACTAGCCTTAACCCTAACCTTAGAATTAACACTAGCTCTAGCCCTAGCGCTAACCCTAATCATAGCCATAGCCCTAGACCTAACCCTAACACTAAATTTAAGCCTAACCCTAGCCCTAGCCATAACCCCAACCATAACCCTAACACCAATCCTAGCACTAACCCTAAATATAACACTAACCATAGCCTTAAGCCTAGCCCTAGCAGTAACCATAAACCTAATCCGAACACTAACCATAGCCCTAACCCTAACCCTAAACCCAACCCTAACCCTACCCCGAACCCTAACCTTAACCCTAACCCTAGGCCTAAGCCAAATCCTAGCGCTAACCCTAACACTGGCAATAACCCCAAACCTAGCCCTAACCCTAGCCTTAGCTCTAACCATAAACCTTGCCCTAGATGTAACCCTAGACACAAGCCTAACTCTAGCCCTATCCCTAGCCATAACCCTAACCCTAACCCTAACCCTAACCCTAGCCCCAGCCCTAACCCTAGCTCTAGCCCTAACCAAAACCCTAAACCTAACACTAACACTAACCCACACATAATTGGTTTGATTTCAAAATATGTGAATGTTGTCACACACAATAGGTGTAATGTCATACATAAAAATGTGAATTATGTTACAAAAAATGTGAATGGTGTCACACATATCAATGGGTGTGTTTTCACACACAAATGTGAGCCTTGTCACACATACACCATTGGTGTGATGTCATACACACATTCAATGATGTCAGACACACAATGCGTGTAAAGACTCACATAAACCTGGTGATGTCACAGACAATGGGAATGGTGTTTCTAAGGAAAATGAGTGTATATTCACACATAACAATGAGAGTTACACAAAACACACCAGTAAAATACGTCAGAGTAAAATGTAAGAGATTTCACAAAAACCTGGAAGTGACTTCATACATAACACTGGATGTCACATCACAGTTAAGAATACGACTGCCATCACACACAATGGGAGTGATATCACACAATTTGAGAGATTTGACCGTCTATGCTAGTGTTATCACACTCAAGGTGTGAGATGTCCCAAACTGGGTGTGATGTCACACATAACGATTGGAGTGATGTCAGACACAAAATGTGAGCCATGTCACACACCGTTGGAGTGATGTCAAACACTATCAGAGTGATGCCACAGTCAATTGGGTTGATGTCATACATAATACTGGGAGTGACACCACACATAATAATGGTTGGGATATCATACGGTAAGTAAGGTTGATGTCACACACAATTGTTTTGAGGTGACACACAATGAGGATGTTGTCACACTCAAAAAATTGATGTGATGTCACCAATAAGTATGTGGTCATGCCCTGCCAGTGTGAGTGATATCACATGCACACAATGGGAGCGATGTCACACTTTAAAATGTGAGTTATGTCACTAGGGACATGTCACTGATGTGACACATAGTGGGAGTGATGTCACACTATTGGTCTGATGACATAGAACACAACAGGTGTGATATCACACATAACAGAAAGATGTCACCCAAATTATATGAGTGAAGTCACAGAAACACCATGCGAATGATGTCACAACACTAGTAGAGTGATGTCCTTGAGAACTAATTTGAAATCACACAGAATATGGGGAGTGACATGACTCTTAACAGTAGCCATTTCGTATGGTAAATTTGAGTGATGTCACACACAATCAGTGTGACATTAACATATGTGAATGTTGTCACACACACAATAGGTGTGATGTCATACATAAGATGTGTTATGTTACAAAAATGTGAATGGTGTCAGACATATCAATGGGGGTTTTTTCACACACAAATGTGAGCACTATCACACATACACCATGGATGTGATGTCATACAGACATTGAGTGATGTCAGACACAAAATGTGTGTGAAGGCACATACCAACGTGGTGATGTCATAGACATTGGGAGTGATGTCTCTAAGGAAAATGAGTGTGAATTCACACATAACAATGAGAGTTACACAAAACACACAATAGGGACATGTCAGAGTAAAATGTGAGAGAGTTCACAGAAACCTGGGAGTGATGTCATACAAAACTTTGGATGTCACATCAAAGTTAAAAATATGACTGCCATCACACAATGGGAGTGACATCACACAATTTGAGAGATGTGACAGGCTAACCTAGTTTTATCATTCTCGGTGTGTGATGACTCAAAATGGGTGTGATGTCAAACATAACGTTTGGAATGTCAGACACAAAATGTGAGCGATGTCAAACACAGTTGGAGAGATGTCACACACACTATCAGAGTGATGTCACACTCAATTTGTGTGATGTCATACATAATACTGGGAGTGACACAACACATAATAGTGGTTTGATATCATATGATAATTAAGGTTGATGTCACTCACCATTGAGATATGACATGCAATGAGGATGTTGTCACACACACATGGGGTGTGATGTCACCCATAACCAAGTGTGTCACATCATGCACAACAAAGGGTGTGATGTCACATGCACACAGTGGGAGTGATGTCACAAGTTACACATCACTGATGTCACAGATGGCAGTGTGAGTGATGTCAAACTATTGGTGTGATGTCATTCATAACAAAGGGAGTGATGTCACACTTAAGTATATGAATAATCTCACTAAGGACACATGATTGATATCACACAAAAGCTGTTAATAGTCTAAACTCAGGTTTCTATCCAACGTATTGAAAGAGCACTTCTGCTGAACTCAGCTTGCCAGTAGTTATAGGGAACATACTCTAATGAGACCTTTTATACTTTTCACTACAACTGGTACAGATTATCTGTAACATCCATTCAATGAAAGTACAGTGTGAAGAAAAACACCTTTTTTTAAAATCTGTTTATGATGGTCTTGAAAGTCCCTTTTCAAAGGTTGCAGCTCACGTCTTTCATTCAGGCTTTCTCTTACATGGAACGAAAGAATGTGCTCGTTGAACTCGATTTGCCAGTAGCTGTTAGGGTTCATCATCCTATGAGAGGGTTTAAACTTTTCACTACACAAGGAAGAGAATATCTATAATATCCATTTATGAAAAGTACAGTGTGAAGAAAAACTCTTGCTTGTACCTGTTTAGCATCTGCCCTGAAAAGTACTTTTTCAAATATTGTAGCTCACGACATTTACTCAGGCTCTCTCTCACATTATATGAGAGAACGTTCTTACTGAGCAAAGGTTGCCATTAGCTGTAAGTAAGATCTCCCCATGAGAGCTTCTAACCTTTTCACTCTTGCTGGGAGAAAATGTCTATAACGTCCATTGAAATAACTTACATGGTGGCAAAAAACTCATTTTAGTTGTTGAGGATCATCTTGATGAGTGATCTTTTCAATCATTGATATTCATGGCCTGCACTCAGGCTTTCCCTCAAATATAATGAAAGAACACCCGGTCTGAACTCAACAGCCCTCTAGCTGTAAGTCAGCTCTTCCTTGGAGGGTTTTTAAACTTGTCACTACAGCTGGGAGAAAGTATCTATAACATCCATAAAATGAAAGTCAATTGTGGAGATAATCTCTGGCTGATATGTATATAGGATCCTCCTGCAAATTGCCTTTTCTATCCTTGTAGTTAACGACCACCACACTCGCTCGCTCTCCTATGTAATGCAATAAAGTACTTGCTGAAGTCAGCTGGCAAGGAGCTTTAAGCTGGATCCTCCTTTGAGAGCTTGTAAACTTGCACTGCAGCTGTAAGAGAATATCTGTTACATCTATTCCATGCAACTTCTCTATGGAAGAAAACACTTCCTTTTAGCTTTTTAGGATCATATTGTAAAATGCCTTTTCATCTTTGCAGTTCATTGCATGCACTCAGGCTTCCTTCCTGATATAAAAGAAAACACCCCTGCTAAAGCAACTGTGCCTGTAACTATTAGGAACACCTTACTAGGAGAGTTTCCACTTTTCATCACAGCTCGGAAAGAAGCTGTATCACATCCATTCAATGAAAGTACATTGTGAAGAAAACCTCCTCTTGTAAATGTTTATGATCATCTTCTTAAGTAGATTTAAATACACTGCGGTTCAATCTGCATTCGGCATCTCACTAGCATATCATGATGACCACTATTGCTTGACACAGCTTGCCAATATCTGTTAGTAACATCTTCATGTGAGAGGATTTAAAATTTCAGTATAACTGGGAGAGGGTATCTATAACATCCATAAAACGAAAGTCCAGTGTGTATAAAATTTCTTGCTTCTATATGTATATGACTATCCTGATAATTGCCTTTAATAACCTTCAATCAGGAATTCTTTCCCATGTAAAGGAAGAAAGTTCTTGCTGAACACTGCTTGCAAGTACTTTACAGGAAGATCTGCCTTTGAGAGCTTTTAAACTTTCAACACTGCAGTGGGGTGAGTATTTCTCTAACATCCATTCCATGAACCTACTCTCTGGTGAGAATCTCTTAAAGTTAGCATTTTAGGATATGTTTAAGTGCCTTTTCCTCTTTGCCCTTCATTGCCTGCACTGATGCTCCCTTGCCAAAGGAAAGACAAATCACCACTGCTCAACAAGTTTGAAAGTAGCTGTTAGGAACAACATCTTATGACAGCTTTCCAACTATCACTACAGGTTGTGCAGATTATCCTTACCATCCATTCAATGAAATTTGACTGTTCATGGCAACTCCTGCTTGTAGGTGTTTAGGATCATCTTGAGAAGAGTCTTTTAATTACTGCAGTTCAATCTGCATTCAGAGTCTGAGTAGAATATCATGACGAACACTATTGAGTAACACAGGTGGCCAATATCCGGAGGTTACAACTTCGTATGAGAGGTTTTACAATTTCATTGCAGCTAGGGGAGAGTATCTATAACATCCATAAAATGAGAGTGAAGTGTGGAGAAAATCTCTTCCTTGTATCTATATGGGATCATCCTGCAAATTGCCTTTTCCCTCTTTGCAGTGAACAACATTCACTCAGCCTCTCCCAAGACATGCAAGAAAATGTTTGCTGAACTCAGCTTGAAAGTGTCTCTGAGGAGGATTTTCCTCTGCAAGCTATTAAACATTTCATTGTAGCTGGGATAAGAATATCACCAACATCCATTCCGTGTACATATTCTAAGCAGAATAACTCCTCCTTTTAGGTATTAGGATCATATGTTAAATTGCCTTTTCATCTTTGCTCTTCATTTCCTGAAATGATGTTTCCTTCCCTATGTAGAGACAAAACACCACTTCTCAACCAATTATGCCAGTATCTGTTAAGATCATCTTCCTATGCGAGCTTTCAAAGTATTACTACATGTTTTGCAGATTATATTTAACATTCATTCCATTAAATTTGACTCTTCAGAGAAACTGCTGCTAGTAGCTGTTTAGGATCATCTTGAGAAGAGACATTTAATACACTGCAGTTCAATCCACTTTCCGGGTCTCACGAACATATCATGACAAACACTATAGCTTAACACATGTGGCCTATATCTGTAAGTAACTACTTCATCTGAGATGTTTTAAAATTTCAGTACAGCTGGGAGAGAGTATCTATAACATCCATAAAATTAAAGTGAAATGTGGAGAAAATCTTTGGCTTGTCTCTTTATGGGATCCTCCAGCAGATTGCCTTTATATCACTGCAGTTAACGACCTTCACTTAAGCTCTCTATCTCATGTAATGCAAGAAAGTGTTTCCTGAACTCACCTTGCAGGGACCTTAAAGGACGATCTTCCTCTGAGACCTTGTAGACTTTTCACTGTAACTAGGAGAACCTATCTATCTCATCCCTTCCATGCAAGTACTCTGTGGAGGAAAACACTTGCTTTTAGCTTCTTTGAATCATATTCTCAATTGCATTCTCATAATTGAATTTCATTTCCTACACTCAGGCTTCCTCCCCGATGTAAAGAAAAAACACCACTGATAAACCCACTCTGCCAGTAGCTATTAGGAACACCTTCTTGTCAGAGTTTACACATTTCTCCACAGCGCTGAAAAAAGCTCCTTCACATCCATTCAATGAAAGTACACCCTGAAGATAACTTATTCTTATAAAGTTTAGGATCATCTTCTTGAGTTCAAATACACTGCAGTTCAATCTGCATTCAGGGTCTCACTAGCGTATCATGATGAACACTATGGCTTAACACAGGTGGTGAATATCTGTTAGTAACATCCTCATTGGAGAGGTTTTAAAGCTTCAATATGGCTGGGAGAGAGTATATATAACATCCATACTATGAAAGTCCACTTGGGAGAAAATCTCTTGTTTATTCCTCTATAGAATTATCCTGAAAATTGCCTTTAACGTGATTGTCGTTAACGACATTCACATAGGAATTCTCTCCTTGTAATGCAAGAAAGTTCTTGCTGAATTAAGCTTGCAAGTATCTTTAAGGAGCACCTTCCTCTGAGAGCTTTTAAACTTTCCATTGCAGCTAGGAGAGAATATCTATAACATCCATTCCATGAATGTACTGTGTGGTGGAAAAGTCTTCCTTTTAGTTTTTTGGATCACATAGTAAAGTGCCTTTTCCTCTTTGTCGTTCATGTCCTGTACTGAGGCTTCCTTCCCACAGGCAAGACAAAACACCACTGCTCAACGAAGTTTACCAGTAGCTGTTTGAAACATTCCTAGAAGAGCTTTCAAACTATCACTACTTGTGGTGCAGATTATCATTACCCTTCATTCAATGAAAGTGGACTCTTCAGAGAAACTCTGCTTGTAGCTGTTTTGGATCATCTTGAGAAGAGAATTTGAATACACTGCAGTTCAAACTGCATTCAGGTTCTCAGTAAAGTATCATGACGTACACTGTTGCTTATCACAGTTGGCCAATATCTGTAAGTAACATCTTCATATGATAGGTTTTCAAATGTCAGTACAGCTGGGGAAGGTATCTATAACATCCATAAAAGTCAGGTGTGGAGAAAATCTTTTGCGTGTATCTGTATAGGACTATTCTGAAAACTGCCTTTTCCAACATTGCAGTCAGTAATAAACTTCACCCATGCTCTCTCTCTCAAGTCAGGTAAAAAATGTTTGCTGAACTCAGCTTGGAAGTATCTTTAAGGAGGCTCTCCCTGTAAGAACTTTTAAACTTTTCACTGCAGCAGGGAGCAAATATCTATATCATCAATTTCATGAACGTATCTTGTGGAGAAAAATTCTTTATTTTAGCTTTTTTGGATCATGTTGTAAAGTGCCTTGTCCTCTTTCTAGTTCATTGCCTGCACTGATCCTCCCTTCCCAATGGAAATAGAAAACACCCCTGCTCAATGCTCTGTCCCAGTAGCCATCAGGAACATCTTCTTAGGAGAGCTTTCAAACAATCACTACAGGTCGTGCAGATTAATGTTATGATGAACTCAGTGAATGTTGACGCTTCAGAGAAACTCCAGCTTGTGGCTGTTAAGGATCATCTTGAGAAGAGACTTTCATTAGACTCCAGTTCAAACTGTATTCAGGGTCCCACCTGCATATCATGATGAACCATATTGCTTAAGACAGGAGGCCAATATCTGAAAGCAACATCTTCATCGTAGAGGGTTTAAAATTTTAATACTGCTGGGAGAGAGAATCTATAACATTCATAATATGAAAGTCAAGTTTACTGAAAATCTCGTGCTTGTATCTGTGTAGGTTCATCATGCAAATTGCCTTTTCCCTCATTGCATTTAATGGTCTTCACTCAGCTCTCTCTCCAAAGTAAAGCAAGAAAGTGTTTGTTTAACTCAGCTTGCAGGGACCTTTAAGTATGATCTTCTTCTGAGGGCTTTTAAACTTTTCACTGCAGCTGGGAGAACTTATCTATAATATACATTCTATGTAAGTGTCATGTGGAAGAAAACTCGAGCTTTTAGCTTCTTCTGATCATATTGTCAATTGCATTATCATCTTTGCATTTCGTTGCCCGCACTCACATTTCCTTTCTGATGTGGAGAGAAAACACTACTGCATAACCTACTCTGCCAGCAGCTGTTAGGAACATCTTCCTATGATGGTTTCAACTTTCAACACACCTAGGAAAGAAGCTCTATCATATCCATTCAATGAAATTATATGTGCAGAAAACTTCTTCTTGTAACCGCTTAGGATTATCTTCATGAATGACTTTAAAGGCACTGATGTTCAGCCTGTATTTAGAGTATCATTAGCACATCATGATGAACACTATTTCTTAACACAGGTTGCCAATATCTGTTAGTAACATCTTCATAAGTGAGGTTTTAAAATTTTAGTACAGCTTGGAGACAGTGTCTATAACATCCATAAAATGAGAGTTCAGTGTGGAGAAAATCTCTTGGTTGTATCTGTATAGGACTGTCCTGAAAATTGCCTTTTCCACCATTGCATTTAACGACCTTCACTTAGGAATTTGCTCCCATGTAATGCAAGAAAGATCTTGCTGAACTCAGATTGCAAGTAGCTTTCAACAGATCTGCCTCTGAGAGCTTTTAAAATTTCCACTGCAGCTGGGACAGAATATTTATACCATACATTCCATGTAAGTACTCTGTGGAGGAAAAGACATCCTTTAACTTTTTCAGATCATCTTGAATAGTGCTTTTTCATCTCTGTAGTTCATTGCCTGCACTCAGGCATCCTCCCCAATATGAAGACAAAACACCACTGTAAACCTATTTTGCCAGTTGCTGCTAGGAGCACATTCCTATGAGATGTTAAACTTGTCTCCACATCTGGGAAAGAAACTCTATCACATCCATTCAAGGAAACTACCCTGTGAAGAATACCTTTTCTTGTTGCAGTTTAGAATCATATTCGTGAGTGACATTAAATACATTGTAGTTCAGTCTACCTTCGGGGTCTCACTAGCATATCATTATCAACACTATTGCTTAACGCGGGTTGTAAATATCTGTTAGTAATACCTTCTTATGAGAGGTTTTAAAATTTCAGGACAGATGGGAGTATCTATAACATCCATAAAATGTAAGTTCATTGTAGAGAAGTTTTCTTTCTAATATCTGTGTAGCATTATCCTGAAAATTACCTTTCCATTCTTGCAGTTAACAACCTTCACTTAGTAATTCTCTCCCTATGTAATGCAAGAAACACCATGCTGTACTTAGATTGCAAATAACTTTCAGCAGGATGTGCCTCTGAGAGCTTTTAAACTTTCCACTGCAGCTGGGACAGGGTATCTATAACATCCAGTACATGAACGTACCCTGTGCAGAGAAAGCCTTCCTTGTAGATTTTTCGATCATGTGGTTCAGTGCCTTTTCCTCTTTGCCGTTCATTGCCTGCACTGAGTCTTTCTTCCCAATGGAATGACAAAACACCACTAATCAACCAAGTTTGCCAGTAGCTTTCAGGAACATCTTCCTATGAGAGCTATCACTACAAGTGGTACAGATTATCCTTACCACCCATTCAAGGACAGTTGACTCTTCAGAGAATTTCCTCCTTGTAGCTGTTTAGGATCATCTTGAGAATTTGAATAGACTGCAGTTCAATCTACATTCAGGGTCTCACTTGAATATCATGAAGAACACTTTTGCTTAACACAGGTACCCAAAAAGTGTAAGTAACATCTTCATATGAGAGGTTTTAAAATTTCAGTACAGCTGAGAGAGAGTATCTATAGCATCTGTAAAAGGAAAGCCCCGTCTGGAGAAAAATTCTTGCTTGCATCTGTAGAGGACTATCCTGAAAATTGCTTTTCTGAACATTGCTGTTAACTATATTCACTTAAGAATTTTCTCCCTGGGTCATGCCTGGGGGCACAAACAGTTGTGTGTGTACACTCCACTTTGGTGGCCTGGGGTATGCAGTTTTGCAACCACGGACATGCACCAATGCACTGCTTGCCACGACATGCTGTGGTGGCGTCCCATACAAAGTATTGGAAGATGGGCACAGATGTTAGCTCAGGGTCTGTCTTCCTCAGCAATAAAGTGGAGCATCAGCATCGGATGTTACCTCAGGGCTGATCTTCCTCACACACAAAAAAATAGAATCCTCTCCCATGTAATGCCAGCAAGTTCTTGCTTAACTCTGCTCACAAGTGGGTTTCAGGAGGATCTACCCCTGAGAGCTTTTAAACATTCCACTGCAGCTGGGAGAGAATATCTATAGTATCAATCAAATGAATGTACTCTGTGGAGAAAAACAACATTTCCTTTTAGTTTTTGTGGATCATAATAGAAAGAGCCTTTTCTTCTTTTTGGTTCATTGCCTGCACTGAGACTGCCTTCTCAGTGGAAAGACAAATTACCACTGCTCAACCACTTTTGCCAGTAGCAAGGGAGGTAATAACTTCGTGCCCCGACCCTCTTCCTTCCAGTAGATGAGGTCTACCTTCCTTTACCAGGTTTGGGACATACTACCATTTTGGGCCTTGAGAAGGAATATCACATTCCTTTGAGAAGGCACTTTCTGATCCTGGGTTCTAAGTAGAGCTCTAGGAAGAAGTTAGTAAATGAGTTTCATTGATTATTATAACTTAGCTGAACTATGTATAACACCCATTGCTGGAAATAACTTCATGCCCAATCTCTCTTCCTTCCATCTCGTAAGGATCAGAAACCTAAAACAGGTATGTAACAGAATGTCGTTTTGAACCTTGAGATTGAATCTTAAATTCCTTTGAGAGGGCACTTTCTGACCCATGCTTGTAAGTAAATGTCTAGAAACAACTTTGTATATGAGTGGCAATAATTACTACAGCTGAGCTAATCTATGGCTAACACTCATTTCTGGAAATATCTTCATGCCCAATCTCTCTCCTTCCAGCTCTGAAGGGTTACATTCTTAAAACAGGTTTGAACATATTGCTGTTTCGAGACTTAGGAAGGAATATCACATTCCTTTGAGAAGGCACTTTCTCATCCCAGCTTGTAAGAAGAAGTGTAGGAACAAGTTAGTAGATGAGCTATGTATAAGACCCATTCCTGGAAACAACTTGGTTCCCAATCTCCCTTTCTTCCAGCTTCTAAAGTTCACCTTCCAAAACCAGGTTCTGCACAGGGACATGTAGGGCCTTGAGAGAGGATTTCACAAACATGCCTTAGAGAAGGCACTTTCTTATCCTGGTTTGTAAGTAGATGGAAAGAGACATCTTTCTATCTGAGTGGCAATCACTACCACAGCTGAGTTAAACTATGTATAACACCCATTCCTGGAAGTAACTTCATGCCCTATCTCTCTTCCTTCCCACTCCTAAGGATCATCTTCCCAAAATGGTTTTGCACAGTCCCACATAGGGCCTTCAGAGAGAATCTCACTCACATGCCTTAGAGAAGGCACTTTCTTATCCTGGAAGGTAAACATATGTTAGGAAACATCTTTCCATCTTTATGACAATCACTACTAGAGCTGAGTGAAATGATGGATACCATCCATTCCTGGAAGTAACTTCATGCCCGATCTCCCTTCCTTCTAACTCCTAAGCATTGCCTTCCCAAAGAAAGTTGTGCACAGCACCATGTAGGGCCTTGAGACAGAATCTCACTCAAATTCCTTAGAGAAGGCACTTTCTTATCCAACTTTGTGAGAAGATTGTAAGAAACATCTTGGTATCTGGGGGCAATCACTACTACAGCTGAGTTAAACTATGGACAACACCCATTCCTGGAAGTAACTTCATGCCCCATCCTCCTTCCTTCCACCTGCTAATGATCACTTTCCGAAAGGAGGTTTGGAAACAGGGCTGTGGAGTTCCTAGAGACAGGAACACTCTCAGTTTCCTTAAAGAACATGCTTTCCCCTCTCGGTTTGTAAGTTGACAGAAAGAAACATCTTTGTATCTGAGTGTGAATCATTACTAGCTTTCGGGTTAAGGTTCATGTTAGGGTTTGGGTTAGGGATTTGGGTTAGGTTTAGGGTTAAGTTTAGGGTTCGGGTTCAGGTTAGGGTTAAGCTTAGGCTTAGGGTTCGGGTTAGGGTTTGTGTATGGATTTGGTTTAGGTTTAGAGTTAGGGTTGGGTTAGGTTTAGGGTTAGGGCTAGGGTTAGGTTTGGGGTCAGGCTTAAGTTTAGGGTTAGGTTTTGGGTTCGGGTTTGGGTTAGGGTTACTGTTAGGGTTATGGTTGGGGTCTGCTTAGGGTTAGGGTCAGGGTGCTGGTTAGGGTTCAGACTGGTTTACGGTTAGGGTTACATTTAGGATTGGGGTAAGGGTAGGCTTAGGGTTCTGGTTAGTGTTAGTGTCGGGTTAGACGTTGGGTGAGGGGTAGAGTTAGAGTTCTGGGTTGGGTTAGGGTTATGTTTAGGGTAAGGGTTACTGTTAGGTTTAGAAATAGGGTTATTGTTGCCTTCCAGTTAGGGATAGGGTTCGGGTTATGGTTAAGGTTAGGGTTAGGGTAATGGTTAGATTTCAGGTTAGCGTTAGCGCTAGAGTTAGGGTGAGGATTAGGGTTACGTTTCAGGGTTGGGTTAGAGTTAGGGTTAATGTTAGTGTTAAGGTTAGGCTTATGTTTGAGTTCCAGTTAGGTTTAAGGTTAAGTTTCGGGTTAGAGTTCAAGTTAGTGTTAGGGTTAGGGTTCATGTTGGGGTCTGGTTTAGGGTTCAGGTTAGGGTTAAGATTGGGATTGGGGTTAGGGCTAGGGTTAGGGGTCTGGTTAGTGTTAGTGTTAAGGTTCAGACACCAGTTTTGTTTAGGCTTTGGGTTAGTGTTAGGGTTTAGGCTTCGGTTTAGGGTTAGTTTTCACGTTAAGGTTAGGGTTAGTGTTTGGGTTAGGGTTAGGTTTAGGATTAGTGTTAGGGTTAGTGTTCCATTTAGGGTTGTGGTTAGGGGTTTTTTTCAGGATTGAGTAAGGTTTAGAATTAGGGTTGGTGTTCTGGTTAGTGTTAGGTTTCAGTTTAGGATTAGGGTTATGATCAGGTTAGGGTTAGTGTTACTGTTGGGTTTAGGGTTAGGGTTCTGGTTAGGGTAAGGCATACTATTCGGGTTTGGGTTAGGGTTAGGCTTAGGGTTCAGTTTCCGTTTACAGTTAGTATTTCATTCTTGTTAGGTATTAGTTACTGGCTTAGTGTTCGGGTTAGCTTTATGGTTAGGGTTAGGTTTCATTTTAGAGTTAGCATTCCGGCTATGGTTATGTTTAGTGTTAGGTTTTCATTACTCCTTAGACTTAGCATTCAGGCACAGGTTAGTGTTACTCTTCTGTTTACGCTAAGTGTCAGGTTTCTGGTTAGTTTTAGGGTTACCGTTAGACTTCAGTTCAGTTTATGGTTATGGGTAGCTTCCGGTCCGTGTTAGGTTTAGGCTACGGTTCGGGTTATGTTTAGTGTTAGGGTTAGGTTATGAGTTCAGTTTAGATTTAAGGCTTAGGTTCATTTAGAGTTGGATTTATGCTTAGGGTTAGTATGTGTGTTAGTGTTAGGTTTAGAGTTAGGGTTAGGGTTTGAGTTATGGATAGGGTTTGAGTTCGGAGTTGGGATAGGGTTAGGGTTAAGTTTAGGGTTCACCCTAACCTTGGGCACTTGGAATACCAGGGTTTAATGACTCCAGAGAAGAGGCTGGGACCTGTCAACTGAAGGGCTTGCCCAGGGTGGCCCCAACTCCCTAGGCCTCCATCCTCCTCGCCCCAAACTCACTGCACTGCTATATGCCTGTCTCGACACAAAGGTTTTGCTCCACCTGGCTGGAGTTGAAAAGTTTGGGCATGGGGTGAGGCTGTGGTTTGGTCATTCCAGAAAGAAATGAGACCCAGGACGAAGCAGCTGGCTGAGGCAGATCCTTGACATCACACCCCAGTCTGCATTTGGCCACCAGGGCCAGACCACCGCTTCCAAAGAAGGAAAGCAGCCAGCGAGCTGAGTGGAAGTGGGGGAATGGGAGGGAGAAAACAAGTGAAGCCAAGTCAACAAGGGTGGTGTTCCTTCTTCACCTGCACATGGTCTGTGTGGGAGAGCACCCCACACAGTCAGAGACTAGCGGGTGGGTGGGCAGTGTCTTCACTAAGGCTCCACGAGGCCTGCCCGAGGCACCAGTGGCCTTGCATTCACCCTTGGTCTGATGGGTTGAAGCCAAGCACACAGGGCTCCCAAAGTGGCCAGAGAAAGAAGGGCCCATGAGAGAGGTAGGTGAGGTGGGCAGGGCGTGCCCCCCTCCTCTCCTCAGGTACCCGAGAGAGAGAGAGAGAGATCCCTGACCTCTGAGTCACTGCTGCCACTGATGGTGCCATCTCACACACCATGCCCCTTCCCCCACCACTCACACGCCCACACCAGGGCAAGCCCCAGCACAGAGAGGCCAGTTCCTTGTCACCTCCATGTTGTCCCTTCTGGACCTGACCCAAGTGCAGGGGAAAAGGTTCAGATGGGGGTGGGGGTGGCAAAATAGCCAGGGATGCAGAGGCGAGAAAGAGCCTGGAGTATTGCACTGATTCAGTGGTTGTGACCTCCCTCAGACTTTGGACACTGTGGCACTGGGAGATCAAAATGGGCCACCTTGAAAGATGTCTCTTTACCTTGTTTATTTTCTCGGGGGTACATTAGACCTCCACCAAACTGCCTAAAGAATTGAAACTAGAAGATCCGTCTCAGGAAGGAGCCACTGACTTTGCAGGCTATAATGTAATGTCAATTAGGCGTTCCAGTAGGAAAGTCATCAACAAGCCCATCTTATCAAAAATTCTGTCTCTCCAAGTCAACATTCTCTAAGGGGACCCTTTCAAAGAGTTGCCAGACAAAAGTTTACATGTCCCTCTCCATGAGAATTGTCTTTTTTCCCTCTCAAATCCCAAACCCCCAACCCCAACATCCTCCTTTGTCTTGAGCTGAAGATAGGAATGAAGAGGAAAATCTCTGCCATAGTGTTTCAAGACTCAGTTTCCCGGGTTTCTCACAGGTACACATGTTCTTAAGCTTGGTATTATTTTCTCCAGCTAACCTGTCTTGTTAAAGGTTTGGCCAGCCATAAGAACCATAAGGGAAAGGGCGGGGGGTATTCTCTCTCTGCCCCCAACAGCCCTGAGCTGGATCCGTCCCTCAGACCTGGCCAGGGGCAGCCCATCTCCAGGTGTCATCTCCCGGGGCATCCCAGGAAAGGCTCACCGCCACCCCCCCACTCACCAATGCCAAGATCGTCGTCCTCCCTAGGGATGGCTGGGAAAGGTAGGGACATGGGTGTGGGAGGCCACCAAATCCAAGGTCTGGCACACCGGTTGCTAGGTGGCTTGCCCCTATGATGGGGCATAGCACATGCCCCAGAAAACTTGGTGGCAGGCCCCAGGGCTCATTCCTCTGAAACTTATCCCCTTGAAAGGCCAGCCCCCTTTGGACAAAGCAGGTGAGCTGAGCCAGCATTCCCGTCACCCTCAGCATGGCACCTGTGCACTCAGGTAGAGGTCATCACACCAGCCCTCCATCGTGGGATTTCTCCCCAGATCCGTGGCCTGGGCACTTCAAAGGCCAGGCCTTCCTGACTCCAGAGAAAAGGCTGGGACCTGTTGCTGGAAGGGCTTACCCAGTGTGGCCCCAGCTCCATAGGCCTATGGCCTGCTGTGGCCACACTCACTGCTTAGCCATATGCTTGTCTCGGCACTTCTGACTGCACAGAACCTTTCCTCCACCTGGCTGCAGTCGAAAAGTGCAGGTGTGGGGTGAGGCCATGGTTTTGTCTTTCCAGGAAGAAATGAGGCCTGGGATGAAGCATCTGGCTGAGGCAGAGCCTTGACCAAGCACCTCAGTCCACCTTTGGCCACCAGGGCCAGACCACTCCTTTCAAAGAAGGGAAGCAGCCGGTGAGCTGAGTGGAAGTGGGGGGATGAGAGGGAGACAAAAGCTGAAGCCAAGTCAAGAAGGGTGGCGTTCATTGTTCACCTGCACCTGTCAGGCATGAGAGAGTGCCCCAGCGGTAAAAGCCTTGCAGGAGGGCAGGGCCTTCACTGAGGACCCCCAAGGCCTGCCCTAGGCCCCGGCAGCCACATATGCACTCTTGTGCTGATGGGTTGAACCCAAGCCCACTGTACTTTCATTGCATAGATGTGATGAAATTTCGTTCTGAGCTGTGGTGAAAAGTTGAATGTCTCATAAGAAGGTGTTCCTAACAGCTATTGGCAAAGTAGGTTATCAAGGGTGTTTTGTCTTTACCTTTGGGAGGATGCCTGAGTGCAAGCAATGAACTGCAAAGATGAAAAGGCACTTTGAAATATCTTCCTCAACAGCTGAAAGGAAGAGTTTTCCTTCACAGTGTTCTTAGACATAATGGATGTTGTAAATATTCTCTCCCAGATGCAGTGAAATGTTTCAAAGCTCTCAGAGGAAGATCTTCCTTAAAGAATCCTGCAGCCTGAGTTCAGTAAATACCTTCTTGCATTACGTTGGAGAGAGAGCCTGAGTCAAGGTCGTTAAAAGCCGTGATGTAAAAGGCAATTTACTGGATGATCCTATACGGATACAAGCCACTGATTTTCTTCACGCTGGACTTTCATTTTATGGAAGTTATAGATATGATTTCCCAGCTCTACTGAAATTTTAAACCTATCATAAGAAGATATTGCTAATAGATATTTGCAACCCGTGTTAAGCAATATTGTTGATAGTGATATGCTAGTGAGTCCCTGAAGGTAGACTGAACTACAGTATATTTAATGTGACTCAAGAATATAATTCTAAACAGCGACAAGAATAGGTATTCTTTACAGGGTACTTTCCTTGAATGGATGTGACAGACTTTATTTCCCATCTATGGTGACAAGTTTAAAATCTCATAGATAGGAGCTCCTAGCAGTAACTGGAATAATAGGTTTACAGTGGTGTTTTGTCTTTACATTGGGGAGGATGTCTGAATGCAGGCTATGAACTGCAGAGATGAAAAGGAACTTTGCAAGATGATCTGAAAAAGTTAAAAGGACGTATTATCCTCCACAGAAAGCATACATGGGATGTATGTTATAGATACTCTGTCCCAGCTGCAATGGAAAGTTTAAAAGCTCTCAGAGGTAGATCTGCTGAAAGCTACTTGCAATCTGAGTTCGGCAAGATCTTTCTTGCATTACATGGGAGAGAATTCCTAATTGAAAGTCGTTAACTGCAATGGTGGAAAAGGCAATTTTCAGGATAGTCCTATACAGATACAACCAAGAGATTTTTTTCACACTGTACTTTCATTTTATGGATGTTATAAATACTCTCTCCCAGCTGTCCTGAAATTTTAAAACCTCTCATATGAAGATGTGACTAAGAGATATTGGCAACCTGTGTTAAGCAATAGTGTTTTTTATGATATGCTAATAATACCCTAAATTTAGGCTGAACTGCAGTGCGTTTAAAGTCATTCATGAAGATAATCCTAAACAGGTACAAGAAGAGGTTTTCTTCACGGTATACCTTCATTGAAAGGATTTGATAGAGCTTTGTTCCGAGTTGTGTTGAAAAGTTTAAACTCTCACAGGAAGGATTTGCTAACAGCTAGTGGCAGATTAGGGTTAGCATTAGTGATTTTCTTTACATCAGGAAAGAAACTGGAGTGCAGGCAATGAAATTCAGATGAAAATGCAATTTACAATATGATCCAGAGAAGATAAAAGCACATGTTTTCCTCCACAGGGGAATTACATGGAATATATATTGTACATATGTTCCCGCAGCTGCAGTGAAAACTTTAAAAGCTCTCAGAGGAAGATCATTCTTAAAGGTCCCTGCAAGCTGAGTTCAACAAACGCTTTCTTGATTTACTTTGGAGAGAGAGCTGAGTGGATGCCATTAAATGCAGTAAGGGAAAAGGCAATTTGCTTGATGAACTGACACAAATACAAGCAAAAGATTTTCACCAAACCTGACTTTCATATTATGGACGTTATAGATACACTCTCTCAGCAGTACTGAAATTTTAAAACCTCTAATATGAAGATGTTGTTTTCAGATATTGGCCACCTGTGTTAAGCAATATAGTACATCATGATATGCTGGTGGGACCCTGAATGCAGTTGGAACTGCAGAGTATCAAAGGTCTCTTCTCAAGATGATCCTTAAGAGCCACAAGCTGGTGTTTCTCTGAAGAGTCAACTTTGATTGAATTCATCATAACAATAATCTGCATCACCAGTACTGATGGTTTGAAAGCTCTCCTAGGAAGATGCTCCTGATGGCTACTAGCAAAAGCATTGAGCAGGGATGTTTTGTCTATCCAATGGGAAGGGAGTCTCGGTGCAGGCAATGAATGGCAAAGAGGAAAAGACACTTTACAATATGATCCTAAAAAGCCAAAAGGAAATGTTTTCCTCCACAGAAAACTTACATGGAATGGATGTTACAGATATTCTCTTGCAGCTGCAATGAACATTTACAAGTTCTCAAAGGAGGATCCTGCTTCAAGCTCCCTGCCAGCTGAGTTCAGCAAGTACTTTCTGTCATTACATAGGGGAGAGAGCCTGAGTGACAGTAGTTAACTATAATGATGGAAAAGGCATTTTGCAGGAGGATCCTATACAGATACCAGCCAGAGATTTTCTCCACACTTGACTTTCATTGTATGGATGTTACAGATACTCTCTCCCACCTGTAGAGAAAAGTTTAAAAGCCCTCCAAGGAGTATATGACTTACAGCTGCAGGGCTGCTGAGTTCAGAACATGTGTTCTTTCATTATATTTGAGGGAAAGCCTGAGTGCAGGCCATGAAGATCAAGGGTTGAAAAACTCACTCGTCAAGATGATCCTCAACAACTAAAATGAGTTTGTTTCCACCGTGTATTTTATTTGATTGGATGTTATAGATATTTTCGCCCAGCTGTAGTGAAAAGCTTCAAAGCTCTCATGGGAAGATCTTACAGCTAATGGCAACCTTTGCTCCCTAAGAACATTCTTTCATTTAATGTGAGAGAGAGCCGGAGTAAATGTCATGAGCTGCAATGTTTGAAAAAGTACTTTTCAGTGCAGATGCTAAACAGGTACAAGCAAGAGTTTTTCTCCACACTGTACTTTTCATAAATTGATATTATAGATATTCTCTTCCTTGTGTAGTGAAGAGTTTAAACCTCTCACAGGCAGATGGCCCCTAACAGCTACTGGCAAACTGAGTTCAATGAGCACATTCTTTGGTTGCATGTAAGAGAGAGCCTGAATGAAAGACGTGAACTGTAATCTTTGAAAAGGCACTTTTCAAGGTGATCATAAACATATTAAAAGAAAGGAGATTTTCTTCACACTGTACTTTCATTGAATGGATGCTCCAGATAATTTGTACCAGTTGTAGTGAAAAGTATAAAAGCTCGCATTAGAGTATGTTGCCTATAGCTATTGGCAAGCTGAGTTCAGCAGAAGTGCTCTTTCAATACATTGGATAGAAAGCTTGAGTGTAGACCTAATAACAGATTATGTGTGATATCAGTCGTGTCCTTTATGATATTACTCATAGGGTTATGTGTGACATCACTCCCATTGTTATGTGTGACATAACATCAATAGTGTGACATCACTGTACTGTGACATCAGTCACGTGAAATTTTGACATCACTCCCATTGTGTGCATGTGATATCACACCCTTTTTTATGTGTGACGTGGCACACATGGTTATAGGTGACATTACACCTCTTGTGTGTGTGACATCGTCCTCATTGTGTGCCACAACTCATCAATAGTGAGTGACATCAACTTCAATTGTCATATGATATCAAACTGTTACTATGTGTAATGTCACTCCCAGTATTATGTATGACGTCACATTTGAGTGTGACATCACTCTGATAGTGTGTTTGACATCACTCCAATGGTGTGTGTGACATAGCTCACATTTTGTGTGTGACATCACTCGAATTGTTATATGTGACATCACACCCAATTTTGGACATCACACACCTGGATTGTGATAACACTAGGATAGCCTGTCACATCTGTCAAATTATGTGACATCACTCCCATTGTGTGTGACGGCAGTCATATTCTTAATTGTGACATGACAATAACTGTTCTGTATGAAATCACTCCCAGGTTTCTGTGAAATCTCTCACATTTTACTCTGACATCACACTTGTGTGTGTTTTGTGTAACTCTCATTGTTATGTGTGTTTCACACTCATTTTCGTGAGAGATACCACTCCCATTGTTTGTGACATTACCAGGTTGATGTGTGCCTTCACACACATTGTCAGTCTGACATCACTCAATGTGTGTATGACATCACACCAATGATGTATGTGCAAGTCTCACATTTGTGTGTGAAAACACCCCCTTTGATATGTGTGACACCAGTCACTTTTTTGTGAAATAAGTCACATTTTTATGTATGACATCACACCTACTGTTTCTGTGACACCATTCACATACGTTGACATCAAACCAATTTTGTGTGGGTTAGGGTTAGGTGTTTGCATTATGTTTAGGATTAGGCTTAGGGTTAGTGTTAAGATTAGGGCTAGGGCTAGTGTCAGGGTTAGGGTTGGGGTTATGGCTAGGGCTAGGGTTAGGGTTAGGGTTAGCATCAGGGTTAGGTTTAGTTTTATGGCTAGTGTTAGGGCTAGGGCTAGCACTAGGGTTAGGTTTTGGGCTAAGGCTACGGTTAAGCTTATGTCTAGGTTTCCGGTTAGAGCTAGGTTTAGGGTTAGAGCTAAGGCTACGGCTAGGATGAGGGTTAGTGTTAGAGTTAGGAGTAGGATTAGTTTTAGTGCTAGGGTTACAGTTAGTTCTATGGTTAGGGTTAGAGTTAGGGTTAGGGCTATGTTTAGTGTTAGGGTTAGGTATAGGTTTATGGTTACTGGTAGTGCTAAGGCTAGGGTTAGGGTTAAGTTTAGTGTTATGGGTCAGGTTAGGGCTATGTTTAGGCTTAGGCTTAGGGTTAGGGCTGGGGCTAGTGTTAGGGCTAAGTTTAGGGTTAAGGGTAGAGTTAGGGCTAAGGTTAAAGCTAGGTCTAGGGCTAGGCCTAGTGTTACAGCTAGTGTTAGGGCTAGAGTTATTGTTAGAGTTAGGCTTAGTGTTAGGTCTAGGGCTAGGTTTAGAGCTAGGTTTAGGGCTAGAGTTAGAGTTAGGGTTAGGTCTAGGTCTAGCATTATGGTTAGGGCTATGGTTGGGATTAAATTTCGATTTAGTGTTATGGTTAGTGTTAGGCTTTGGGTTATGGGTGCTTTTAGGGTTGGGGTAGTGGTTGGGGTAGGGAGAGGTAGGTTTAGGGTCATGGTTAGGGTTAGGGTTAGCATTCCTCTTGGAGTTATGGTTAGGGATAAGTTTAGTGTTAGGGTTAGGGTTAGGGCCAGTGCTAGGGTTAGGACTAGGGTTATGCTTAGGGCTAAGTATAGTTCTGTGGTTAGGGTTACGGTTATGCCTAGTGTAAGGGTCACGTTTAGATCTGGGTTACAGTTAGTTCTAGGCCAAGTGTTAAGGTTAGCATTATCCATAATGTTAGGCTTTGGCATAGGGTTAGGGTTAAGATTAGGGTTGGGTGTGGGTTAGGTTTGTGGTATGGGTAGCGGTTTTGGTTATGTTTTGAGTTTGGGTTAGTGTTAGGGCTTGGGGTAGGGTTAGGAATAGGGTTCAGGTTAGTCTCAGGGTTAGGCTTGGTGCTAGGGATAGGGTTAGGATTACTGTTATGCTCGTGTTAGGTTTAGTGTTTGGGTGAGGGTAAGGGGTATGGTTTGCGTTAGGATTAGCATTTGGGCAAGGCTTAGTTTTAGGTCTAGGGTTAGAGCTAGCATTAGGTTTAGGATTAGGGTTCAGTTAGGTTTAGGGCTGCGGTTAGTGTTCAGGCTAGTGTTAGTGCTAGGATGAGGGTTAGGACTAGGGCTGGGGCTGGCTTTAGGCTTATGGCTATGGTTAGGATTAGGGTTAGTATTATGGTTCTCATTGGGTTAGCGTTAGGGTTAGGGGTATGCATAGTGTCAAAGCTAGCTTTAGGGTTTAGGGTTAAGGATAGGTTTAGATTTAGGGTAAGGGTTAAGGTGACTGGTAAGGTAGTGGTAGGTATAGGGGTACGGTTCGAGGTGGGTTGGAGTTCAAGTTATGGTTGGGGTAGGGTTAGGGTTTGGGTTATGGCTGGGGTTAGGATTAGCCTTAAGGTTAGGACTAGGGTTAGGGTTAGGGTTAGGATTAGCATTAGGGTTAGCGTTAGTGTTAGGGCTAGGGTTAGTGGTAGGGTTAGGGTTAGCGTCAGGGCTAGGGATAGGGCTACGGTTAGTGTTAGTTCTAATGCTAGCTCTAGGGTTAGTGTTAGGGTTACAGTACGGTTTAGGGTTAGGCTTAGGGTTAAGGCTATGTTTAGAGTTAGGCTTAGGTTTAGGGCTAGGTTTACGTCTATGGTCAGGGTTAGGGTTAGGAGTAGTGCTTGGGTGGCGTTAGGGCTAGGGCTATGATTAGGTCATGGTTAGCATTAGGGTTAGGGTTAGTTTTGGGTTAGGGTTAGGGTTAGGGCTAGGGTTATGGTTAGGTTTATGGTTATGGTTATGGTTAATGGGGTAGGTCTCGGGTTAGGCTCAGGTCTCGGTCTAGGTTCTGGATTAGCCCTAGGGCTATGGTTAGGTATAGGTTTAGGGTTAGTTTAGGGATAGTGCTAGAGCTAGGCTTACGTTTACCTTTAGGGGTAGGTTTAGGGTTACAGCTCTGGTTAGGGTAGGGTTAGGGTTAGGGTTATGACTAGGCTTGGGTTAGGTCTATGGTTAGGTTTGAGGTTATATTTGCATTAAGTTTAGAGTTAGTTAGGTCTAGGGTTATTGGTAGGGCTAGCATTAGGGCAAATGTTAAGGTTAGAGCTAGGGTTAGGCCTAGGATTAGCATTAGGCTTAAGCTTAGTGTTCGGGTTAGGTTTATAACTACAGTTTGAGTTAGGGCTATAGTTAGTGGTACAGTTAGGGTAGGGCTAGAGCTGAGCCTCGGTTTAGGGTTAGCACTAAGATTAGGTTTATGGTAGAGTTAGGGTTAGTTTTGGGCCAGGGTTAGGGCTAGAGCTAGAGCTACTGCTACTTTTAATGTTATGACTAGGGTTAGAGATAGTGTTAGGGCTAGGGCAGTAACTACGATTAGGCTAGGAGTTAAGATTAGTGTTATGGTTATGGTTAGGGGTTATTTAGGTTTAGAGTTAAGCTTATGGGTAGTGGTAGGTTTAGGTCTAGGGTTGGGTTACGGTTAGTGGTATTGGTAAGGGTAGGAGTTGCGTTAGGTTTAGGGTTAGAGGAGTGGTAGGTTTATAGGTACGGTGAGGGTTGGGTTAGGTTTAGAGTTATCTTGAGCATTCGGACTAGGGTTACCATGAGAGTTAGTATTAGGGTTTAAGTTAGTGTTAGTGCTAGGGTTATGCTGAGGGCTATGTTTAGGCCTAGAATTTGGGGTAGTGTTAAGAGAAGAGCTAGGGTTAGGATTATGGTTAACATTATGGGTAGGGGCCGTTTTAGGGCCACAGCTATGTTTAGTGGGAAGTTAGGGTTACGGTTAGGGTTAGGGTTTGGGTTAGGTATTGCTTTAGGGTTAGTGTTAGTATTAGGGTCGTGTTTAGGGCTAATGTCATGGTCAGGAGTACGATTAGGACTAGGGTTAGTGTTAGGCTTTGGACATGGGCTAGTGTTGGCGTCAGGGCTATGTCTAAGTTTTGGTCAAGGTTAACGTTAGGGTTAGCTTTAGTGCTGGGTTATGGTTAGAGTTAGCATTAGGGTCATCTCTAGGACTAGGGTTGGGGTTAGGCCTAGGGCTAGGGTTAGAGTTAGGTTTACGGTTAGTGCTAGAGATAGGGTTAGGTTTATTTTTAGTGTTAGTGTTAACATTAGAGGTAAGTTTAGCTTAGGAGTTGGGTTAGGGCAATGGCTGGGTCTAGGTTTAGGGTTAAGGATACTGTTATGGTTAGCATTAGGGCTCGAACTAGGGTTAGGATTGTGGCTTAGACTAGGATAAGGGCTAGGGTCAGGGTTAGCATAGGGCCGAGTTAGAGTTAGGGTTAATGTTAGGCTTAGGGAATGGGTATGGTTGGGGCTAGGGATGGTTTAGGGTTAGGTTTAGGGGTAGATTTCAGGGGTTAGGGTTGGGGATAGGGCTAGAGTTAGAGTTACGGTTAGAGCCAAGGCTATGGAAAGGGCTTGGGTTAGCGTTAGTGATAGGAGCTGGAGTCTATATTTATAGTTAGGTTTAGAGTTGGGAGCTAGAGCTAGAGTTAATGTTAGCGTTAAAGCTAGGAGCTAGGGCTGGGTCTAATTTTAGGGTCAGATCTAGTGCTAGGATTTGTGTTGGGTTAGGGCTAGGGTTGAGGTCAGGGTTAGGTTTAGGGGTTATCATCATGTGTAGTGTTAGGGGGTTGTCTTAGGGTAGTGTTAGGGTTTGAATTAGGGTTAGGAGTACTATTAGGGTTGGGGTTAAGTTTAGAGTTAGAGTTAGGGCCACGGCTAGGGATAGGGTTAGCTTTATGGCTCCAGTTATGGTTAGTGTTAGCAATAGTGCTGGGGTTATGGTTAGATCTAGGGCTAGGATTAGTATTAGGGTTAGGGTTAGGGTTAACATTTATGTTGGTTGTTATTGGGTTAGGATGAGAGTTAGGGCTCGGGGTGGCGAGTTAGGGTTATTGCAATGGTTAGGGTTAGGGTTAGTGCTAGGTTTAGTGTTAGTGTTAGGGCTAGAGGTTGGTGCTAGGTCAGGGTTAGTGCTAGAGGCGGATGTTGGATTTATGTTTAGGGCTATGGCTTGGATTAAGGTTAGGGTTACAGATGTGTTAGGGTTAGCATTAGGGGTTTGGGTAGGGAAACAGCTGGCTTAAAGTTACAGTTAGTTTTAGGGGTGGGGGCTGGGGGGCGTGGCGTTAAAGGTTAGTCTTGGATTAGGGTTAGTTTTGGGGTTAATCATAGGTGTAGGTGCAGGGTTAGGATTAGTGTTAGGGTAAGCTTTAGGATTAAGGTTAGGTTAAGATTAAGGGTAACAGGTTAACAGGTTAGTTTTATGGTGGGCGGTATGGTTAGGTTTGGGGTTAGGGTTGCGTGAGGTTTGGGTTTAAGCTTAGGGATGTGGTAGGTTTTGGGTTAGGATTAAGGTAGGAGTCGATGTAGTGTTAGGATTAGGGTTAGGGCTTGTGTTAGTGCTAGGACTGGGGTTAGAGTTAGAGTTAGGGTTGGGTTAGGGTTAGGTTTAAAGAGAAGTGCGTGTAGGGATAGTGTTAGGGTTAGTGTTAGTTTTAGGGTTAGGGATAAGGTTATGGCTGGGAGCTAGGGTTAGAGTTAGCGGTAGGGCTAGGTTTAGGATTATGGCTAGTGCTAGGAATAGTGTTAGTGTTAGGTTTAGGTTTGGGTTAGGGTTAGTTTTATGGATAGTGTGAGGTTGGGGTTAGTGTTGCATTAGAGTTAGATTTAAGGATAAGGTTGGCGTAGCGTTTGTATTAGGTTTATGTTTATGGGACTGAGCAGTTGTAGGGATAGGGTTAGGGGTAGGGTTAAGGTCTGTGGTAGTGGTAGGGATTGGGTTATTGTTAGTTTTAGGATTAGGGTTAGATTTGGGGTTATGACTAGTGCTAGAGTTGGCATTAGGGTTAGAGCCACTGTTAGGAGTTAGGGTTAGGGCTGGGGTACTGTTAGGGTTAGGGTTTGAGTTTGTCTTAGGTTTAGGACTAGGTTTATGTTTAAGGTTAAGGCTAGGTCTTGGGTTGGTTTTAGGTTAGGGCTAAGGTTAGTGTCAGTGTTAGTGTTAAGGCAAAGGTTTGGGTTAGGGTTAGGGCTAGGATTAGTCTTAAGGTTAGGGTTATGCTTGGTTGGAGTAAGGGTTAGTGATATGTTTCAGGGTAGTGGTAGGCTTGTGGTAGGGTTAGAGTTAGCATTAGAGTTAGACTTAGGGGTAGGGTAGGCTAAGTTTTAGGGTTTGGTTAAGGTTAGAGCATAATGTTAGGGTTAGGAGTAGGTGTATAGGTTTACAGTTAGGATTATGATTAAGGTTAGTGTTAGTGTTAGCACTAGGGATTGCATTATGGTTAGGCTATAGGTTAAGGTTAGTGTTAGGGTTAGGGTTCGATTTAGTGTTGGAGTTAGGGTTTGGGTCCATCTTACAGTAAGTGTTAGGGTCTGGGAAAAGTCTGTGTTAGGGATAGGGGTAGGGTTATGGTTAAGGTTAGGGGGTAGTGATATGGTTAGCTTTGGGAATTCGTTAGGGTTAGGGTTAGGACCAGGGCTAGAGTTAGGAGCCAGGTTTAAGGTTATGTCTAGGAGCTTTGGTCTAGGGTTAGATTTAGGCTCAGTTCTGCTGCTAGTGTTGAGTGTTAGATCTAGGCAGGACTAGGCATGGGGCTGCGTTTGGGTTTAGGGTTCAATATTGTTCTAAATGTTGGGCCCAGTTTTTATGGTGAGACTTACAGATAGGGTTAGGTCTGGGAGCTGGGGCTCGTGTAAGGATTATGGCTAGGATTAGGGTTAGTGTTAAGGTTTGGATAGGGTTGGGCGTCTGGTGAGGACAAGGATTAGGAGTTAGGGTTGGGGCTGAGGTTAGGGCTAGGGTTGGTGTAAGGCTTGGAGTTAACGTTAGGGGTTAGGGTTAGGGTTAAAAGTTGATATAGGGTTAGGGTTAGGGCTATGGTCAGGTCTATGGTTAGGGTTAGGGTTAGGATTAGGGTTAGGTCTACTGTTGGAGTGTTAATGTTAGGGTTAGGGTTAGGTTTATGGCTATGGTTAGGGTTAGGGATAGGCATATGGTTGTTGTTAGGCATAACTGTAGGGTTAGGAGCTAGCTTTTGGTTATGTATAGAGTGCAGTTAGAGTTAGCCTAAGTGTTAAGATTAGAGGTATGCTTAGGGAGATAGCTGAGGGTTGGATTAAGGTTAAGGTTTGGGTTAGTGTTAGATTGTGGGTTTGGGTTAAGGTTAGTGTTATGTGGTTAATTTTAGAGACTAGGGATAGGGCTTGGTTTAGGGTTATGGCTAGTTTTAGAACTAGGGCTAGTGTTAGGATTAGAGCTGCAGCTAGGTTCAGTGTTAGGGTTAGGATTAGGTTTGGGTTACGCTTGGTGTTCTGAGGTTATGGGTAGGAGTTAGGTGTAGCGTTTGGTTGGGTTTAGGGTTAAGGTTAGCAGTAGGGGTAGGAGGGTTAGGAGCTTAGAGATTGGGTTAGGTTTAGGGTTAGGGGTAAGTGAAGTAGGTGTTAGGTTCGTGTTTTGTTTAGGGTAGGTAGGCCATAGGAATATGGTTAGGGTTGGGGTTGTTGTTTGGGTTAGGTTTAGGGTTGAGGAGTTGTAAGGCCTAGAGCTGAGGAGTTAGGAGTTAGAGTCTAGGCTTCAGTTTTGGTTAGTTTTATGATGAGAGTTTAACGTTAGAGATAGGGTTAGGGCTACAGTTCAGGTTATGCAAGGGTTAGCGTTAGGAGCTAATGTTAGGGCTAGATTTAGGGATAGGGTTAGGAGGGCTTAGGGGTGGAGTTGGGGTTCACGGCATGGGTTGGAGTGGTTTTGGGAGCTCACGGTTAAAGGTAGTGCTGCGTTAGGTTACAATTAATGTTAAGTGTTTGGTTTAGGGCTAGGGTTGAGTGTTAGGGCTAGTCTTATGTCTACTTAGGTTAGGGTTAGGACTAGGGCTATGGTTGGCTTTAGGTCTATGGTTAAGGTTAGTGTTATGGTTAAGGCTAAGTTTAGGGATAGTGCTAGTGTTAGAGTTAACTTTAGGGGCCAGGGTTATGGAAGGCTATGGTTATCGTTAAGGCTAGCTCTAGGGCTCAGTTAGGATTAGGGTTAGGGCTAGAAACTGGGGTTAGGGTTAGGGATTTGGTGATAGCTGAGGCTAAGTTTAGGTACAGGCCAAGGCCTGGGGACTTGTGTTAGTGTTAGGACTTTGGAGTTTTCTGGTTAGATTTTGGGTTGGGAGCTAGGCTGGGGCTAGGCTAGGCTTAAGCTTAGTGCTAGCATTAGGTTGAGTGTTACGTGTGGGGCTAGTGTTTTGGTTAGGGCTAGAACACTGGGCTTAGCAATAGGGTTAGGACTAGGGCTGGTGTTAGGTTTAGGGTTAGGTTTAGGGTTAAGGTTACCTTTATGGTTAGGGTTTGGTTTGGCTTAGGATTAGGAATAGGTTAGGTTTAGTGTTAGAGCTATGCGGCAGGGCTTGTGTTGTGACTCAGGTCTAGGAGTTAGGGGTTAGGCTTAAGGTTAAGGTTTGGTTAAGGAGTTAGAATCAAGCGTTGAGTGTTAGTGGGTTAGGTTTAGGATTATGATTAGGTTCTGGGGTGAGTGGTAGGGGTTGGCTTAGGTCTGAGGTTAGTGTTTGGGATAGGGTAAGAGCTTAGGGTTAGGGTTTTAGGTTTAGAGTTGAAGGCTTAGACCTATGAGGCTAGGAGCCAGAATTAGGATTATAGGCTAGCATTAGGTCTCAAGGGTTAGCCTTACGTTAAAGGCTAGGGCTAGGATGGGGTAATGTCATAGTGTTGAGAGTTAGCGTTGAGACTAAGTGTTTGTGTTGGGGTGGGGGGGTAAGGAGTAAGGGCAGGGCATGGTTGAAGCGTTAGGTTTAGGGTTAAAGTTAAGGGAGTAAGTTTATGGGTGGGTGTGGGCTGAGATTTTAGTGTTATGCTTAGGGTTGCATAGTTAGTATTCGTGTGTTTGTGTGCTAGTGTTAGGGTTCTGCTATATGGTTTGTGTTAGGGTTAGAGGCGTAGATTAGAGCTTGAGGTTGTATAGGGTTAAGGTTAGGGTTGGAAGTAGGTGTGAAGGGTATGGCCCCAGCATTAAAGTGTTGGAGAATGTAAGTATAGGGTTTGGGTTTCAGGTTTTAGTTAGAGGTTTAAGAGTTGGTTTATTGTTAGGAACAGGAGATTGTGTTGGGCTGTTTGGAGTTACAGTTGAGGGTTAGGTTTAGGAGTTGGGTTGAGTGTTAGAGTTAGGGTTAGTGATGGGGTAGGAGTTAGGGTTAGGGTTAGCCTGTAGTGTTTGTGCTAGAGATTCGGGATAGGGTGAGTATTAGGGTTAAGTTTTTGGGCCATGGCTGAGTGTTAGGGAGAATGGTAAGGTTTATGCCTAGTGGTATTAGGTCCCAGGTTCTGGGAGTTGGGAGCTGGGAGCTGGGGATTAGTTTCAGGTGTATGGCTGGCTTAGGGTAGTTCTAGAGCAAGGGTTAGGGTTACTGTTGCAGTTAAGGTTAGGGTTACATGGCTAGGAGCTAGTGCTAGGGTCAGGTTTACGGACTTGAGCTAGAGGGTTGAGTGTTAGGAGATAAGGCTAGGCTTGGGCTTAGTGTTAGGGTGTGCCCAGATTATTCTTAGGGTTAGTGTTAGTGTTTAGCTGGGGCTGGGGTTAGCAGGTTGGAGTTACGGTAGGGGGTAAAGTTTAGGGTTAATGGGTACACAGGATTAGGGTAGGGGAAAGTGTAGGAGGTTTATTGTTAGTGTTAGAGTTAGGAGATAATGTTAGGTCTAGGAGCTATATGGTTAGTGTTAGGGCTAGGGCTAGGGTGGGGAAATTAGGCTTCACATTATCTTTAATGTTACTATTACTTATGGGCTGGGTTTAGAGTTTGTAACACTAACCTAACCAACTTTAGCCTAACTTTAAGCTATCAAAACCTAAAACTAGCCCTAACCTAACCTAATATGTGCTAGTAACACTAACTCTCACTCTAACTATAACCTAAGCCCAACCTTCTAGCTCCTAAAGTTAAAGCTTCTATCTAGCTCTAGAGCCTAACAGTAACCCTAACTATAGCATAACCTAACTCTAACTCCCTAGTCTAACTTACTAAACCCTAACTCTAAACTACTCCTACCCCCTGCCACCTCCCTAACCGTAACACAATCCAGACACTAATGCCAGACCTAATGCTAATCCACCACCCTAGCCCTTACCGAAACCCAGCACCAGTCCTAACCTAGCCTAGCTGTGGCCCCCCCTGACCCAGTCATCTAACACACAACCTAAATCTATTTCTAACCCTACCCCTACCGCTAAACCTAACACTAACACAAAAATCAAACCCCACCCCAACCTAAGCCTAATGATAACTTTACTAATTCTAGCCTCTAGCCCCCTACTCATTCCGCCATTTAGCCTAATACCAACACTGCAACCATAATCCTAAGCAACACTGCTTAAGAAGCAACACTGTTACTCTAAGCAACACTAAAGCTAACCCCAACAGTAACCCTCATTAACATAACCATAATACTCACCCTAACCCTCACCCTCACCCTAACCCAAACCCTAATCCTATCCATAACCCTACCCATAATGTGAATTCAAAATCTAGTACGCTTAACCAGAACTCTAACCCTAACCCTACCCAAAACCTAAACCCTAACCTGAACTGTAACCATAACTATAACACTAAACCTCTAACATGAACCGTGGCCCAAACTATATTGAACCCATACCTGAACCCAAACACAAATCTTAACCCTAAACTTACCCCCTAAAAATAGCCCTAACACCAAACCAAAACTAACCCTAGCATTAATTTCTATAACAGTAAGCCTAATCCTATCTCATGTATAATCCTGAACCCAAACCTGACTCTAAGCTGCTTAACTGTAGCCCTAACCCTAACTCTAAATATAAACTTAACTGTAACGGAACCTAACCCTAACCCGAGACCTAATCCATAACACCCCTACTTCCAGAACACAAACACTAACCCTAACTCCTACACCTTACCCTAACTCTAAACCCTAAAGCTTAACCCGAGACATTGGCAATGCTAGTAGGCAAACACAAGACTAACCTTACTCTTGTCCTAACCACTAACCTCAACGTGCTAGCGTTAACCTAAGCTCCTAGCTTAAACAGTAACCTTAAGAACCTAACGCTATGGCTAACCCCAAAGAGCCTAACCTTGTTCTAGAACACTAAAGCTAACACTAACTCCAAACCCTAAGCCTAATCTAACCTCAACATCAACCCTAACAAAAAACCTAACCCTAACCTGAGGCCAGAGCCTAACCCAAGCTGGAACCATAGGCCCAATACCTAGCACAGACCTAGCCCTAACAGTAACTCTCTGAATCTGGCCAAAGCTCTAAATCCGTGAGACCCTGGCCTAAATAGAGCCTAGCTCCTAACCTGAAGCCTTACCAGAACTGAGCCCCTAGCCCAAGCTCTAACCCTATTTCTTACCATAACTCAACACACCTGAACTCCTAGCCTGGACCTCCTAAACCTATCCCATAGCCCTAGCCCAAACAGAAAAACTTACCCTAACCCGAGACCTGAACCTAGCACTCAAGCCGAACCCCTTAACCTGAACACAAAACTGAAGATGAATTCAAACATTGTCCCAACCCCAACCCTAACCCTAGCCCCGAAGCTCTAACTCCTAACCGAAACCTAACCATAATCCTAGCCCTGTCCCCAAACTTAAGCCTAACATTTACCCTAACCTGAACTGAATTCCTCACACGTTAACCTGAGAAGCAGGAACACTAACTCCTAGCCATGA
Organism: Ceratotherium simum simum; assembly: GCF_057802395.1. Classification (NCBI taxonomy): domain Eukaryota; kingdom Metazoa; phylum Chordata; class Mammalia; order Perissodactyla; family Rhinocerotidae; genus Ceratotherium; species Ceratotherium simum. The sequence goes on along the minus strand of NC_141940.1, from coordinate 81,417,353 downwards.
CCTTAACCTGAATCTAACCAACCTTATGCTATATGAACCCTAGCACTAACCCTAACTCCTAAGCATAAAGCTAACTTTAAATCCTAACCAAAACTGGAACCCAAGCCAGAACTCCGAACAACTTAGCCACAAACCTAAAGACTACCACCCATAACCTTTAACAGGAAGAGACAAACTGGACAACTAACTCAAACCTAACCCTACTCCTGACACTAACCTTAAACCTAAACCTAACCTCTAACAAGAACCAGAGCTGGAACCTTAGCCCTAGCCCTAGCCCTAGCCCTAGCCCTAACCCTAACCCTAACCCTAACCCTAACCCTAACCCTAACCCTAACCCTTAACTCTAACAGTAAGCTGAACCCCTAACTCTAACATTAACCTGTAGACAAATCCCAGACTCCTAAGACTCCTCAACGATAACCCAAACTTAATCGTAAGCTCGAACACTAACCCTAACCCTAACTATGAACCTGAACCCTAAACTGAACCTAAACCTTACCCGACTCACTAATGCTGCTAACAATAAACCTAACCTTAACACCTCAACACTAAAGGACAAACTGTAGCCCTAACTCCAAACTCTAACACTGCTCCAATTCTAACCATAAGCTAAACACTTGAACCCGAGCCTAACTCCTAACATCTATCCCTAACCCCAACCCTAACTCCTAACCCTAAAAGGTTAACCCTAACCCTCAACTTACTCCCTAAGTAACCCGAGCAGTAAAGCCTAAACCTATCCCTAAACAGAAGCCAGCTTAAAAACTCCTTAGCTGAGGCTGAGCATCTAATCCTAACCCTAACCAGAACTGTAAACCTAAACCTAACCCTTACCCAAACCCAACTAAACCCTAACCTTGAACCTGAACCCTAACCCTAATCCTATCTCCTGTATCTCTTACTCCTGTCTATATTCTGAACCCTAAACCTAACCCTAACTTGAAAGTTCAGACACTAAGCTCCAAACATAACTCCACACTCTAATAATGTGAGACAGACCCAAACATAAGCCTAATCCTAACCCAGAACTATCTCTTTTGGACTTATACTACTCCAAAACCTAACGCTAAAACTAACCCCTAACAATTTAAACCTAACCCTAACCCAAATCCTAACAAAACCCTAGCCCTATCCCCAACCCTAAGCCTAACTCCTAACACTAACCTTAAAACCAACACTTTCCTAACCAGAACAGTAACACTAAGCCTAACCCGAACTCTATCACTTATGCTACTCCCTGAACCCTAAGTTTCAACATTAACCCAAACCCTAAAGGCTAAACTTAACTTAGCCAAAAACCACAGAACCCGAACTGAACACTTAATAATAACCTTATCCCTAAAAGCTAACCCCAACTCTAAACCAAACGGAACCTGAAAACTACTCCCAACCCTAGCCCTAACCTGAACACTAACCCTAACCGTAAAGCTAAACCTAACCTAACCAGAACTGAACCCTAACACTAACCCTGAACCTTAATCTAAAACCCGAACCTGAACTCCTGACCCTAACCTGAACTTCCAAACATGCACCCTAACCTGAACACCTAACTCTAACCCTAACACTAACCCTAACCTTAACCCAAAACCTAATCCTAACTCTCAACCCCAACCCAAGGAAAACCCTGACCCCAAGCCTAACCCTAACCATACTCTCTAAGAGTAAGCTGAATGATAACCATAACCCTAACCCGAAACATAAGCCTAAACCTAACCTGAAACCCAACATGAGCATGAACCCTACTGGTAACCAGAACCCTAAACTGAACACCTTAACCTAACCTCTAAACCTAACTCCCAATCTGATCCTAACACTAACCATAACTCTAACACTAACACAAACCCGAACTCCTAACCCTAACCAAAACAGAACCCTCACCCTAACACTAACTCCTAAACCTAAACTACACTTCTTAACCATCTAACCCCTAACCAAAGCCTAACCTTAACTGTAACCAGAGCCTAAACTTAACACTAAATCTAAACCCTAACTCTAACCCAACTTAACCCTAACTCCTAACCCTAATCCTAACCCAGCAATTACTCCCAATATGAACCCTAATGCTAATCTAACTCCAAACTCGAACTCTAACCCCAAGGCTAACACTAACTCTAACTCCCTAATCCCGAACCCCAACCATAACCCTAAACTCAACCTGTAACCTATTGCAAACCATAAACCTAACTCCAAACATTAACTTAAACCTAACCCCAATGTGATCCCTAACCCAAACCCTAACCCGAACCTTAAGCCTAAAACCTAACCTGAACCCTAACCTGAACCTTAACCTGAACTCTAGCAATGATTCATGCTCAGATACAAAGATGCTTTCTTACCATCTACCTACAAGCCAGGATAAGAGTCTTCCTTCTCTGAGCAAGTGAGAGAGATTCTCTCAATGCTCTACGTGGAGCAGTGCAAACCTTCTTTGGGATGGCAAACCATAGGAGCTGGAAGGGAAGGTTGATTGGGCATGAAGTTACTTCCAGGAATGGGTGTTATATCCATTGTTGAACTCAGCTGTAGTACTGACGTTTATTAATAAGATAGAGGGATGTCACTACCCATCTTATAAGCCATGATAAGAAACTGCCCTCTCTAAGGCATTATGAGTGAAATTCTCTCAAGGCTCCTAGGATACCTTTAGCAAAACATGCTTTGGGGAATGCAGTCCTTAAGAGCTGGAAGGAAGGGAGTTTGGGCACAAAGATATTTCCAGCAATGGGTGCAATAGTCAATTTAACTTAGCTCTGGTAATGTGGACTGCACTGGGAAACAAAGATGTTTCTAACCATCTACTTACAATCTCTGGATATGAAAGTCCGTTCTCTGAGATATTTGAGAGTGGGCCTCAACTCAAGGCCCTACACAAACCTGTTTCCAAACCTACTGTAGGAAGGCAATACTTTAGAGCTGGAAGGAAGGGAGATTGGGCCTAAAGTTATTTCAAGGAATGGGTGTTATATTTAGTTTAGCTCCAGCTGTAGTAATGCTTGCACAACAGATACAAACATGTTCTTAACAATCTACTTATGAATCTGGTATCAGAAAGTGCATTCTCTATGGCTTGGGAGTGAGATTCTATCTCAAGGCAATACAT